>NC_084621.1:44744477-44966977 GCF_033978795.1 Nerophis ophidion | reverse complement strand
GACACCACCTTAACTAACAAATATTCTGGGGAAAACACTGGACTTTTGTGCTCGTCACAGATTGCCTATAACAAATACCATGTTCTCTTCCCAGGTGAAGAGAGGGGCGAAGCTTTCAAATGATCACCACCCGGTAGTGAGTCGGCTCCGATGATGGGGGAAGATGCTGGGCAGACCTGACATGCCCAAATGCATAATGGGGGTCTGCTGGGAACGTCTCCAATCAGTGTGAGATTCAATTCCCACCTCCGGATAAACTTTGAGGGAGGCGGTGGACATAGAGTTTGAGTGGACCATGTTCTGTGCCTCTACTGTCCAGGCAGTCGATTGGAGCTGTGGCCGCAAGGTAGTCGATGCCTGCCATGGCAATAATCCCAGAACCCGCTGGTGTCCACCAGCAGTGAGGGATGCCATCAAGCTGAAGTAGGAGTCCTATCAGGTCCTCTTGGCTCATTGGACTGCTGACGCAGCGGACTGGTTTGATTGATTGCTTGATTGATTGATTGATTGATTGCTTGATTGATTGATTGATTGATTGATTGATTGATTGATTGATTGATTGATTGATTGATTGATTGATTGATTGATTGATTGATTGATTGATTGATTGATTGATTGATTGATTGATTGATTGAAACTTTCATTAGTAGATTGCACAGTTCAGTACATATTCCGTACAAGTGGACACTAAATGGTAACACCCGAATAAGTTTTTCAACTTGTTTAAGTCGGGGTCCACGTTAATCAATTCATGGTACAAATACTGTATATACTATCAGCATAATACAGTCATCACACAAGTTACTCATCATAGTATATACATTGAATTATTTACATTATTTACAATCCGGGGGGTGGGATGAGGAGCTTTGGTTGATATCAGTACTTCAGTCATCAACAATTGCATCAACAGAGAAATAGACATTGAAACAGTGTAGGTCTTACTTAGTAAGATATGTACAGCCAGCAGAGAACATAGTGAGTTCAAATAGCGTAAGAACAAGTATGTACATTGGTACTGACAGGCCAAGCAGTGCGCAGCTTTGGCGGTTGCAGAGGTAAAAACTTGGACATGGAAGAAGTTCGGAGAAAGACTTCTGGACGACTTCGAAGCAATTATGGACCACCATCCGCTGCCTCAGGAAGGGAAAGCTGTGCACTGTCAACACAGTGTATAGTGGGGACGGTGTGCTGTGACATCGACTGGGGATGTTGCGAATGATTGTACCTCAAGGTCTTGTACACGAGTGAGGGAAGAGTGGACCATGAAATCTACCGGGCGGATTGGTGCAGCGTCTGCATTGATGCGGACCCTGCATCAGTCTGTCATTGTGACAAAGCACTTAAGCCGGAAGGCAGAGCTCTCAGTTTACCGGTCGATCTACGTTCCAATCCTCACCTATGGTAATGGGCTTTGGGTTATGACCGAAAGGACAAGATCACGGGTACAACCGGCTGAAATTAGTTTCTTTCCTCGGATGGCAGGGCTCTCCCTTAAAGATAGGGTAAGAAGCTCTGCCATTCAGGAGGAGCCAGAAAAGGTGGTTCAGGTATCTGGGCAAAATGTCCCCCGAACGCCTCCCTGGGAAAATGTTCAGTGTGTGTCCGACCAGTTGGAGACCACGGAAAAAGACCTGGGACACGGTGGAGAGACTATGTCTCCAAGCTTGCCTGGGAACGTTTCAGGGTCCCCCAAGAAGAGCTGGATGAAGTGGCTGGGGAGAGGGGAGTCTGGGCTTCTCTGCTTAGGCTACTACCCCTACAACTCGACTTTGGATAGGCGGAAGAAGATGGATGGATAAGTAAATGGAATACAAATCAATAATATACAAAACAATATGATTTGTGTGAAGTGAAGTGAATTATATTTATATAGCGCTTTTTCTCAAGTGACTCAAAGCGCTTTACATAGTGAAACCCAATATGTAAGTTACATTTAAACCAGTGTGGGTGGCACTGGGAGCAGGTGGGTAAAGTGTCTTGCCCAAGGACACAACGGCAGTGACTAGGATGGCACAAGCGGGAATCGAACCTGCAACCCTCAAGTTGCTGGCACAGCCACTCTACCAACCGAGCTATGCCGCCCGATTTAAAACCAAAGTGTACCAAATTGTACATAAAGACATTCTTTTATCATCAGTATCCAACAGTCAGAAAGTAATCCGCTCAGTAAAGATGAATTCATGATTGTCAGATGAATCCTTATGATCCATTGTAAGTAACAATATATAAATGATAAATGTCAGTTTTCATCTCACGGCAACAGCATAAACGCATCATATTTAGCGTTAGCCTCTTAGCATTAGCATTCAGTTCACTTGAGTTGAGACTTCTACACAAATGGCATATCAGTTAGTACGTGTCCATGAAAAGTAATTTGTCTGATTTCTCAAATAGTTCAAGTCTCAATAAGCCTCCTATGGCCCATGGAAACACAATAATCCGATCATGTTGGGTTTTTAAAAAGTCGGGCTAACACACTTTTATATTAATTTTTTTTATTAATTAATCAATCCAACAAAATGACACACAATAATACAATAATAATACAATTCCAATTCCAAAACCAAACCCGGCCCCGCAACATTCAGAATAGCAATTGAGAGGACACACAAACATGACACAAAACAATCCAAAAGTAGTATAACAAAAATGAATAATATCAACAACCGTATCAATACTAATAAGAATTCCAACGTAGCAGTGATTATAAAACCCTCCTTGACTTTATCATTACAACCATTTATAAAAAATAAAAACATTTGAAAAATTAACAATAGTGTCACAGTGGCTTAAACTTGCATCGCATCTCATAAGCTTGAAAACACATTGTGTCCAATATTGTCTACAAAGATAAAATAAGTCATATTTTAGGTTCATTTAATACTTAAAAATAAAATAAATAATGGATCCCATATTCCAATATATGACTCATTATTATCTCAACTAAATGCAGTTTTTGCGACTGATATCATCTTCATAGCTTGTGCATACCAGTCAGCATTTTTTTGGTCTTACCCTTCTTTGTTATGATGCATATTGAAAGAAATGCATTTTTACTCTTTGATGACACTAAATTGATGCAGCGCCCCAAGAATACACGTTTGCAGTGTCATTGGGATGTTCATATTTAG
Source organism: Nerophis ophidion (assembly GCF_033978795.1). Taxonomy (NCBI): domain Eukaryota; kingdom Metazoa; phylum Chordata; class Actinopteri; order Syngnathiformes; family Syngnathidae; genus Nerophis; species Nerophis ophidion. Next base: position 44,963,843 of record NC_084621.1, on the reverse strand, counting down.
GAATGTGTTTGCTTCTTTTGTTGTTTTCAACCATAACTCTTTTATTCTCTGATATTCCCACAATAATTGAACAAAAGTTCCCTCAGCTGCCCGACACTCCATACATAACTTGCAATCTACTGCTTTTAAAGGGTTTATTGGCATTTTTCCAAATATCATTCCAGTGGCGAAGTTGGTAGAGTGGCTGTGCCAGCAATCTGAGGGTTATTGGTTCAATCCCCACCTTCTACCATCCTAGTCACGTCCGTTTTGTCCTTGGGCAAGACACTTCACCCTTGCTCCTGATGGGTCCTGGTGAGCACCTTGCATGGCAGCTCCCGCCATCAGTGTGTGAATGTATGTGTGAATGGGTGAATGTGGAAATACTGTCAAAGCGCTTTGGGCTCCTTAAAAAGGGGTAGAAAAGCGCTATACAAGTACAACCCATTTACCATGATAAATGTCTCTTTCATCTAAAATGTTTAAGTTGACAAACACACCTTGATTATGTAATTGAAAACTAGATCTCTTATGTTGTTGTGGGCTGCAGAGGGGACCCTTTGTATCGCACCTGCGCCAGTCTCAACGTGCCGGATACAACCAGGAGCAGACATCCGTCAATAAAAACATAATAAACCATTGTAATGAAGAAGAGACTGTTTATTTGCTTCCCCATTTAAAAAACACAACTTTTGGAAGTGCATCGATTGGAGAGAAAAAGAAACCGATTTATTTAACAAGGTAGCTCAAGTAATGTAGAATGCCAGTACTTAAGTCGTACGCCCGAACACAATACGAATGAGACACAGGAGAATGAAGCAAGTGTATTACAAGGCAGAAAAGAAAGCCTACACAAACCTCTTCACGCTGCATTTGTGCACTCCCAACTAATGAACAGTAACATTTGTATTCCAGACAAATGGCAAGGACGGCGTGGCGCAGTGGTAGAGTGGCCGTGCGCAACCTGAAGGTCCCTGGTTCAAATCCCACCTAGTACCAACCTCGTCACGTCCGTTGTGTCCTGAGCAAGACACTTCACCCTTGCTCCTGATGGGTGCTGGTTGGCGCCTTGCATGGCAGCTCCCTCCATCAGTGTGTGAATGTGTGTGTGAATGGGTAAGTGTGGAAGTAGCGTCAAAGCGCTTTGAGTACCTTGAAGGTAGAAAAGCGCTATACAAGTACAACCCATTTATCATTTATTTATTTACAATAGCAACCTCATCTGGAACAGTATCGGTTGCGGCACGCACTGAAGTTTCCTTCGGATTTAAATCTCTTTCCATCAATCCACAGAGCCTTATAAATGAACTCCGAGACATTCAAAAGTTTTCTGTCCATGATTCTCCTGGCAAAAATTCCTTTGAAAAAACTTTCACTGCATCTGCACCAAAACATTTTTGGTAGTAGCGTCATGTTGGTTGCGCAATCATGAGAGATCATGAGAGACGTAATATTTGTTAACTGTGCCAATATTACAGTGGACATCATGTATAACAGAGCAAAGGTCTTGTGACTCACAAGGAGCCGCAGATGTCAAGTATGACGTCATAGATCAGGGGTAGGGAACCTATGGCTCTTGAGCCAGATGCGGATCTTTTGATGACTGCATCTGGCTCTCAGATAAATCTTAGCTGACATTGCTTAACAAGATAATTAATGAATAGTTTCACTGGTAATCACATTGTTGAAAATAATGTTCAAAATATAAAACATTTCAATGCATTTTAATCCATCCATCCGTTTTCTATTGCACCTGTTCAAGAAGTGGCATTAATGGTAAGAAGTATTTTATTTATTATTGGTTAGCTTCAGAATAATAATGTTATTAAAAAGAATAAGAGACTTATTTTACTCTAAAAGTGTTGGTTTTACTTAAAAATGCACGCATTTAGTTGTATTCGGTGTTAAAAAAATATGATATGGCTCTCACGGAAATACATTAGAAAATATTTGGCTTTCATGATTATATCTCAGCCAAAAAAGGTTCCCGAACCCTGTCATAGATCATCCTGAAAATCAATCAAATTTAGCCACTTAAAGGAAATAAGCGCAATTCATTTTAAATGAGGAAAAATGTCCAGGAAAACTTGGAATCTGGGGGTTTTTGGAATTTTTCATGGGATGTACATACAGATAATGTGTCATGAGACACGCAAAACTAAATGCTATAAAAAGAGAATAGAGGTAAAGTACAGACCCCGTTTCCACATGAGTTGGGAAATTGTGTTAGATGTAAATATAAACAGAATCTAATGATTTGCAAATCCTTTTCAACCCATATTCAATTAATGCACTACAAAAGACAAGATATTTGATGTTCAAACTAATAAACTTTATTTATTTTTTTTGCAAATAATAATTAACTTGGAATTTAATGGCTGCAACACGTGCCAAAGTAGTTGGGAAAGGGCATGTTCAACACTGTGTTACATCACCTTTTCTTTTAACAACGCTCAATAAACGTTTGGTAACTGAGGAAACTAATTGTTGAAGCTTTGAAAGTGGAATTCTTTCCCATTCTTGTTTTATGTAGAGCTTCAGTCGTTCAACAGTCCGGGGTCTCCGCTGTCGTACGTTACTCTTTATAATGCGCCACACATTTTCGATGGGAGACAGGTCTGGACTGCAGGCGGGCCAGGAAAGTACCCGCACTCTTTTTTTACGAATCCTTGCTGTTGTAACACGTGCTGAATGTGGCTTGGCATTGTCTTGCTGAAATAAGCAGGGGCGTCCATGAAAAAGATGGCGCTTAGATGGTAGCATATGTTGTCCCAAAACCTGTATGTACCTTTCAGCATTAATGGTGCCTTCACAGATGTGCAAGTTACCCATGCTTTGGGCACTAATGCACCCCCATACCATCACAGATGCTGACTTTTGAATTTTACATCGAAATCAGTCTGAATGGTTCGCTTCCCCTTTGGTCCGGATGACACGATGTCGAATATTTCCAAAAACAATTTGAAATGTAGACTCGTCAGACAACAGAACACTTTTCCACTTTGCATCATCAGTCCATCTTAGATGATCTTGGTCCCAGAGAAGCCGGCGGCATTTCTGGATGTTGTTGATGAATGGCTTTCGTTTTGCATTGTAGAGCTTTAACTTGCACTTACAGATGTACTGACAAACTGTATTTGGTGACAGTGGTTTTCTGAAGTTTTCTTAAGCCCATGTGGTGATATCCTTTAGAGATTGATGTCGTTTTTTGATACAGTGCCGTCTGAGGGATCAAAGGTCACGGTCATTCAATATAAATGGTTGTAATTGTATAACGCTTTTCTACCCCTTTTTAAGGAGCCCAAAGCGCTTTGACAGTATTTCTACATTCACCCATTCACATACACATTCACACACTAATGACGGAAGTTGCCATGCAAGGCGCTAACCAGGACCCATCAGGAGCAAGGGTGAAGTGTCTTGCCCAAGGACACAACGGACGTGACGCGGATGGTAGAAGGTGGCGATTGAACCAGTAACCCTCAGATTGCTGGCACGGCCACTCTCCCAACTTCGCCACGCCGTCCCCAATAGGTGCATTCAGCTGGCCAAATAGCATGTTAGCATTGGTTAGCTTGCAGTCATGCACTGACCAAGTATGCCTGATTAGCACTACACACAAGTCAATAACATTAACAAAGCACACCTTTGTGCATTAACGCACAGCATAAAACGTTTGGTGGACAAAATGAGACAAAGGAGGAGTGGAAGATTTTACATGTAGATGAACTGTTGCGTCACAGTCCACACTATGGTGAGTTCAAGAACCGTGGAAATTAGTAGGACAAAATGATGTTCACCAAATGCTGGCATGAGTGAATCATACACAAAAACATACTAAACAGTGGGCTTTATAACAATTAGGAAAGTTTGTGTCAAAAACATACTACACCAAACAAGTTATTTTTCCCCCACCATTTTCCATTTTCAATTATTTTTCAAAAATGCTCCAGGGAGCCACTAGGGCGACACTAAAGAGCCGCGGGTTGCAGACCCCTGGTCTGCCTTGCAAATGGACTTTACCGCCACCACATGTACTGATAAAAAATGGGGGTTGTCAGTGTGACGTGCTTTATGGGTCACAAACGCACTTTATCAATCTGTAAGTCACATGTGAGCAATTGATCAGTCAGTGGAGACATTAAAGAAGATCCCAATAAACAACATGGAGTTTAGCATGTAAACATCAAAGTGTTTCCACACACAGACCCCTGTGCAGCTGCCAGTGGGCCACAGAGTGTTTCCACAAGAAGCCCTCAGCCCACTTGGACGAGAAGCCCAATCTATCAAAGCAATCTGCGGTAATTACGAGCGTGGTCCACAGGCGACAGGGGTGCGAGAAGCTCAATAAGCGGACACATATTCATTTGCTAATAATGCATGATTTGCTTTCCTGTGCACACACTCACAGAAGAGCACGTCCAACACTTCACACGCCATGGCGACACTTCACACGTCTGTCACGTAATACACCTTTATTAGTCTGGAACAGCAAGGATGGGGAAAACGCTGACAATCACAATATCCAATACATATCTCAACATGACATTTTATTAACATTTAATATTATATGGGACTATATTGCTATAATCAAAAGTCACTACAGTCGTCCTCAGGCACGGCACGCATTAAAGGCCTACTGAAATGAGATTTTCTTATTCAAACGGGATAGCAGGTCCATTCTATGTGTCATATTTGATCATTTCGCGATATTGCCATATTTTTGCTGAAAGGATTTAGAAGAGAACATCAACGATAAAGTTTGCAACTTTTGGTGCTGATAAAAAAAGCCTTGCCTTTACCGGAAGTCGCAGACGATGACGTCACAAGGGTGAGGGCTCCTCACGTCCTCACATTGTTTTTATCGGAAGCTTCCAGCAGCAAGAGCTATTCGGACCGAGAAAACGACAATTTCCCCATTAATTTCAGCGAGGATGAAAGATTCGTGGATGATGACATTGATAGCGAAGGACTAGAAAAAAAATAAATAAATTAAAAAAAAGTTAAAAAAAAAAGGCGTTTGCATCGGGACGGATTAAGATGTTTTAAGACACATTTATTAGGATAATTCTGGGAAATCCCTTATATTTCTATTGTGTTGCTAGCGTTTTAGTGAGATTAAACAGGTATAGCTCGGTTGGTAGAGTGGCCGTGCCAGCAACTTGAGGGTTGCAGGTTGGATTCCCGCTTCCGCCATCCTAGTCACTGCCGTTGTGTCCTTGAGCATGACACTTTACCCACCTGCTCCCAGTGCCCCCCACACTGGTTTAAATGTAACATAGATATTGGGTTTCACTATGTAAAGCACTTTGAGTCACTAGAGAAAAACGCTATATAAATATAATTCACTTCACTAAATAGTACCTGATATACGGAGGGGTGTGTCCACGGTTGTCTTGAAGCCAGTGTCTGAGGGAAGTCAACGGCAGCTGCATGGACGGCGCAAGCTCAGCTGATATCCGGTAAGAGGTGACTTTTTACCACAATTTTCTCATCGAAACCTGCCGGTTGACAAGTGGTCGGGGTTCCATGTTCGCTTGACCGCTCTGATCCATAGTAAAGCTGCACCTCCGGGAATTTCAAACAAGGAATCACTGTGTGTTTGTGTGGTTAAAGGCTAAAGCTTCCCACCTCCATCTTTCTACTTTGACTTCTCCATTATTAGTTGAACAAATTGCAAGAGATTCAGCAACACAGATGTCCAGAATACTGTTTAATTGCGCGATGAAAAGAGACGACTTTTAGCCGCAAATAGTGATGCGCTTATATTTCCTGACAGTCCGTGACGTCACGCGCACGCTTCATCATTCCGCGATGTTTTCATCAAGAAACTCCGCAGGAAATTTTAAATTGCAATTTAGTAAACTAAACCGGCCGTATTGGCATGTGTTGCAATGTTAATATTTCATCATTGATATATAAACTATCAGTGGGTAGTAGTGGGTTTCACGGTGACAGAGGGGTTAGTGCGTCTGCCTCACAATACAAAGTTCCTGCATTCCAGGGTTCAAATCCAGGCTCGGGATCTTTCTGTGTGGAGTTTGCATGTTCTCCCCGTGAATGCGTGGGTTCCCTCCGGGTACTCCGGCTTCCTTCCACTTCCAAAGACATGCACCTGGGGATAGGTTGATTGGCAACACTAAATTGGCCCTAGTGTGTGAATGTGAGTGTGAATGTTGTCTGTCTATCTGTGTTGGCCCTGCGATGAGGTGGCGACTTGTCCAGGGTGTACCCCGCCTTCCGCCCGATTGTAGCTGAGATAGGCGCCAGCGCCCCCCGCGACCCCAAAAGGGAACAAGCGGTAGAAATGGATGGATGGATGGGATGGGTAGTAGTGGGTTTCAGTAGGCCTTTGAAGTTTGTGGCAAGACTATAACCTACTAACCTACTCAGTGGCCTTGTGGTTAGAGCAGACCTGGGCAAATTAAGGCCGGGGGCTGCATGCAGCCCGTTAAGCATTTCAATCTGGCCCGCCGGACATTTCCAAATAATTTTTTTTAGATCTTTAAGATGGAAACTGTAGCTGCCATTATGATGTGCAGTCATGTTTTCAAATTACCATAAGTCTTGAATTATACAAAGTAGTTCAATGGTTGGAATCGGTGTTTTTGCATAATCTCACCAATTACCAAAATGATTCCCGGACGCGGCCCCCACTGCTGCTCACTGCTCCCCTCACTTCCCAGGGGCTGGTGCAAGGGTATGGGTCAAATACAGAAGGTAATTTCACCACAGATAGTGTGTGTGGGACTATGAGTGGTACTTTAACTTTAATATACTAGTTATTATGTTAATCTTTAATATACTAGTTAGTTTGTTAATCTAATTAGTTACTATGGTTTTCTAATTAGTTACTATGGCAATGTAAGTTAAGCAGTTCAGACGAGGCACCAAAGCTGTGGGGGTGGGGAGCGTTTCCACAGAGTGTTTCCAGAGCGGCCAACCTGAAATGTGGGTGTCAGGGACAGACGCGGAAGGAAATTTTTACAACTAAGTTCTAAAATTTTGTGATGTATCAGATTGTAGGAGGGTTTTTTTTTTTACCCTTCGCATTCATATTTTGTTGTGTTTGTGGTATTTTCGTTGCATTTCGCTTGATTGTAAAATATGTCAATTGAGAGGGGATGTGACGTTCATATGTCAATATTCAGTGTTTTATCGGTCATAGTTAACATTGTAAACCCCACATTCTTTATTTTCACGTACATTCTGGGTGTCTCATTCAGTAAAAAAAAGTGGATATTCCATGCCGTTTTTAAGGCGGTCTGTCGTAACGTTTTTAGCATCCAATCAGACATTATTTTGAGGTTTTTGTATTAGTGTTCCTAAAAATAGACATACCGGCCCTCCAGACACCTTTCCCTTCTCAAAATGTTGCCCCCCGAGTGTAAATAATTGCCCAGGTTTCGGTTAAAGTGTCCGCCCTGAGATCGGTAGGTCGTGAGTTCAAACCCCGGCTGCGTAATACCAAAGACTATAAAAAATGGGACTCGTTACCTCCCTGTGGCACTCAGCATCAAGGGTTGGAATTTGGGGTTAAATCACCAAAAATGATTCCCGCTGCTGCTCACTGCTCCCCTCACCTCCCAGCGGGTGAACAAGGGTGATGGGTCAAATGCAGAGGATAATTTCGCCACACCTAGTGTGTGTTTGACAATCATTGGTACTTTAACTTTAAACAGTTTTTTGGGGGTCAACTTTTTTTTGCATATTTTACCTATGTTGGGCCTAAATTAAACATTTTCAAGCATAAACATGTCTAAAATAACTAAAATGATCAATAGTAGATGAGAGTAAACCAATCAGAGCACGCTAATCAGTATCGTGGCCATTGATTGGCTCAGTCAGTCAGTTATAAAATATGATGTTATAAAAATTCGGATAAAATCAATTTTGGTGTCAAAACTCAATAATAAAGTTGATAGAATCAAATTAGGAATGTTTAACGGTACCTTGCAAAAATGCCCAATGGTTAAGTCCTTCTGGTAGCCAAAAAATCACCACGGAACACTTCACTGTTAAGTCAACGCAGGCGTCATGACATCATCAAAGCTCGCTTTCATGTAGTCTCGCACAGCAGCAACATTTGGGAATCTGGATGTGGTAAAGTTAAAAAGATAAAAAAAATATGAATATATTTGTGGAAACATCGGCCAGTGTTGTTTAAGTTTTCCTTTTGCATTTGTGGTGCGTTCAAGAAACCTTGACGATTGAAACAAGACGGGAGGGTTAACCCCCAGTAGATGCAATTTTACAAATTGTTATATTGTTTTATTATCATCCACTAAGGATAATTCTACATGAATCAGAAAAAAAAACCTTAAAAGTTTTGTCTATTCATAATCTTGGAGAAATTACAAAAAGCTGCATGCAAAAACCTTTTTGTTTTTTCATCCATCCATCCATTTTTTTTACCGTTTCTCCCTTTTGGAGTTGCGGGGGTGCTGGAGCCTATCTCAGTTGTTTTGGAGCGAAAGGCGAAGTACACCCTGGACAAATCGCAACCTCATCACAGATGGACAACATTCACATGGGTTTTAAAAAGAGAATTTCACCAAACTTAAGTGAATGATTGTACTTTCAGTGCATTGTTAACACACTGATTGTGTGTATTTGTCATACTTACCAACCTAGAGACCTCCGATTTCGGGAGGTGGGGGTGGGGTGCATGGTTAAGAGGGGAGGATTATATTTACAGCTAGAATTCACTGAAAGTCAAGTATTTGTTATATACATATATATATATATATATATATATATATATATATATATATATATATATATATATATATATATATATATATATATATATAAATACTTGACAAGTATTTCTTATATATATATACATATATATATATATATATAAGAAATACTTGACTTTCAGTGAATTCTAGCTATATATGTATTTATTTTATTATATATATATATATATATATATATACATATATATATATATATATATATATATAAGAAATACTTAAATTTCAGTGTTCATGTATTTACACATATACACACACATAACACTCATCTACTCTTTTTTGAGTTAAGGGTTGAATTTTCCATCCTTGTTCTATTCTCTGTCACAATTTTTCGAACCATATGCATGTTCAGTAGATGGCAGTATTGTCCTGTTTAAGAGTGTCACAATATTGGTATTTACGGCAGACGAACTGCTTTACGGTAGACAAAAACGTGACCGCTGTTGTTGTGTTTTGTTACCGCGCTGGGAAGGACGTTAATGAAACTGCCTAACAATAAACCCACATAAGAAACCAAGAACTCGCGCTCGATTATTCTACAGTTATAACGTCAAAGGGCAGACACGCTGTTTATATTGTGGGACAGCGGATGTGAAAACAGGCTGTCCTCACTCATGGTTACAGCACTGCACAGAGATGAGCTAACTGCTGACACATCCTGCACCTCACCATACCACTCCTGCACACCAAAGACAGGAGACGTTTGCATTTGTTCAAGAGAATGAGATTCAGGGGGAGGACAAAATGGTTGAATCTCAAGACTATTAAAATGTTCTGCAAAAAGAAACACATCAAGAGGATACACATGAAGAGACAGCTGTTTTATCCAAGTGGGATGAGACTGCTACACCAGCATTGCAGAATGAGAAGAAAACTAAACTTTGTGAGATTGAAACAGCCGTTTCACCTCAGAACAATGAGACACATATTAAATCTCAGCAGGATCAGACCGCTACTGAACAAAAGACTGCTATACCAGCTTTTCTAAATGATGTTGAAACAGAGAATAGTACTATACCCAAGCAGGAGGGTACAATGTCTGAACCTCAAGAAAAAGGGACTTCTACACCAGCTCTTTAGAATGAGACAAATGTTGAACCTCAGGAGGGCGAGATCTTCGCATCACCTTTGGAGGTTGAGACATCAGCTCTGCAGAATAAGACAAATGTGGAACCTAAAGTAGATACAATGCTGGCTACATCTCAGGAATATGAGATCCCTGCTGTGAGTCTAGGTTTTGAGACTGCTGCCTCAGCTTTGCAGAATGAGACACATTTTGAATCTAAGGAGGTTTACATCTTCGCTGCACCTCACGAAGATGAGACCACTGCTGCATCGCCCAAAGATGAGACTGCTCCATCATTCCATGAGGATGGTGCATCTGCAGGACTTGAGTAGGACGACACAGATTCCACAGTTTATGAAGATGAGAGCACAGCTGAGTTAGGACACACCGCTTTAGGAAATGCACCACACGCAAAACTTACAATGAAGTGAAATGTTCACATCCTCTATTGGATGTAAAACATGCAAGTTTAGTCTCCTTCAACATGAAAAGCTCATGATGAAAGCCTGGCTTCACCTTGGAAGGATGAGGCTGCGACCTCAAGTCAGCAAAGTGACACCTCAAATGGGAGGAACACCTGGAGACCTCACGGTGGATGGCTCTGATACTGATCTGCATTTGGAGGATAAAACTGATGAACTTCAGGAAGAGGAAAGTACGGAAAACACAGGTGTTTCTTCAAGAGGAAGAGAACACAATTACAATTGAGGTGGAAGAGATGGTAGCCTCAGTTCTGAAAGAAGCAACATCTGCAGCACTTGCGATCATAGAGGCAAATGCACTGCCCCAAGACCATGTGATGTTTGCTGGACCGCAAAATGAGGACACAGATTCAGGATCTCATGAAGTCCAGGAAAGTCCAGCACTGTTCAAGGATGAGACTAATGCAGCCTCTCGACAAGAAGCCCCAAATGGGGCTGAGGAAACTACTTCAAATCCTCAGGAGCAATTTGAAGGTGGTGAGGCAGCTCAGAAGGACCACAAAACTGCTACACCTCAAGAACATGATGCACCGGTAGCCCATTCCGAAGATGAAAAAAGTAAAGCACCTTTTGATGATGAGACCCACTTGTCAACAGAAGAACAAGCTGCTACATCACCTTTGGAGAATGAGAGCCTGAAGGAAGACGAAACAGCTGCAGCTCAAGGGGACTGGACATTCCAAGCTTCTCTAGTGGATGGTACAGCTGCTGAAGATCAGCAGACTGAACGAGCTTTAATATGTCAGGAAGAAGAAAGCCAGCGGTGTCAACTAACAGAATCTCAGTAATTGAGCAGAAGGATCGCCTCATCAGACTATATAACCAGGATTTCTCTGAAAACATATATGAGGAGAAAAATGAAATGTCAGTTGAGGATAAATGTTCTATGGAGATCGCGTCAAGTTCTGTGTTTCTTAAAGGTGGTCACGATCCTGTGCCACTACCTTTCTGGGATAGACAAAGTCACACCTCAGGATAAGTTTAGAGAGAAAGAAAGACATCAACATTCCTCCTCTTCTTCTTCCAAAAAAAGCCCGGACCAAGATAAAGAAAACATCTCAAAGTTGACAATGAGAAGACCACCATGCTGGAAATCACTGAAAGCAGCCCATTCTTTCACAAATGTTTGCAGAAACAGTCTAAATGCCTAAGTGCTTGATTTGATACACCAGGCCAAGTGATTAGAACACCTGGTTCTCATCATTTGGATGGGTGGTCAAATACTTTTGGTAATATAGTGTAAGTCAAGCTGATATTCAAGTACTTCTTTTTATTTAAAAAATAAAACATTTTGTTCAATTATTAGATAATATTACATTTAAAAAGATATGTGTACAGTATATACAAATAAGCATGCAGTTAATGTAATTTTTGAATGTCAAAATGAAAAGAACAAATATTTAGTCAGAAAATATTCTTCAGGATGGCCTCTTGCTGGCCCTGATATGGACTGGACTCTCACTATTAAGTTAGATCCACTATGGACTGGACTCTCAATATTATGTAAGCTCTACTATGGACTGGACTCTCACTATTATGTTAGATCCACATTGGACTTGACTCTCACACTATTATGTTAGATCCACTATGGACTGGACTCTCACTATTTGTTAGATCCACTACGGACTGGACTCTCACATTATTATGTTAGATCCACTATGGACTGGACTCTCACTATTATGTTAGATCCACTATGGACTTGACTCTCACTATTTTGTTAGATCCACTATGGACTGGACTCTCACTATTATGTTAGATCCACTATGGACTGGACTCTCACTATTATGTTAGATCCACTATGGACTGGACTTTCACACTATTATGTTAGATCCACTATGGACTGGACTCTCACTATTATGTTAGATCCACTATGGACTTGACTCTCACTATTTTGTTAGATCCACTATGGACTGGACTCTCACTATTATGTTAGATCCACTATGGACTGGACTCTCACTATTATGTTAGATCCACTATGGACTGGACTTTCACACTATTATGTTAGATCCACTATGGACTGGACTCTCACTATTATGTTAGATCCACTATGGACTTGACTCTCACTATTTTGTTAGATCCACTATGGACTGGACTCTCACTATTATGTTAGATCGACTATGGACTGGACTCTCACTATTATGTTAGATCCACTATGGACTGGACTTTCACACTATTATGTTAGATCCACTATGGACTGGACTCTCACTATTATGTTAGATCCACTATGGACTGGACTCTCACTATTATGTTAGATCCACTATGGACTGGACTCTCACTATTATGTAAAAGGGACAAAGTTCTGAAGGACGAGTCAGAGTACGAAAGATATGACCTCAACAACCGTTTGCTCAACCTGGATACCACCAAGCTCAGCGCCTCAGATGACCATCATGACAGATGGATGCAAGCAAGACCATGGAACAAGGAAACGCATAACAAGACCATGGACCATGCAACAAGGAAAGCAAAACCAGGGCTGGACCGAACCGTCCACTGAAATCTGACAGCAAAGAAGACCAGCCCAGGATTGTGACATTGAGGCAGGGGCAAATACTGCTGGTTTAAAGAAACTCATGGATTACGGGCCAGATGGTTAAGACATTTCCAGATGCTAAAGACTTCGTGAGAAGCGTTTTGGTTCAAATCAAGACCAGCACAGTTCAACAACCAATAGAAGCTCGGCCTGCTAATGGAAGCAGCTTGATGGACTGAAGGAGGATTCGGTTCTCCAGCCTTGATGACTCGAAGACCGCTTCAGATTGTCTGATATGACTACAAACTATAGTAACTTGAGGACATTTGAATTTGAAGAACATATTTGTTTGAATTGTACTGTTCTATTTTGGCTCCTTTGAATAGTATTATTTATGTAATTGTTTTTACTAAAGCCCACAATTAGGGGCCGGGATGTTAGAGACTATCTATATTATTTATTTATTAATTGTTTTGACAATCTAATCAAAACATGCCAATGATGATGTTGCATAATTATTGGATGTTTTTGATGGATTATGATTGATTGTGTTCAGCTGCTTACGCTCCTCCTGGTGAGCCACTTCCTCCTCCTATAAGAAGACAGCACAGCTGGGTGGTCATGCTGAAGGAGTGAGGAGTGATATAGTTTGTTTACCACTAAATAAGATATTTTGATTATATAGAATGTCAATCACAATGAATATTTTTTGTTTGTGAAAATAAATGATCAACATTTTGAATCTAGAAATATCTCCGCGAGTGCTTATTAGGAATTTAGTGCGTCAGAAACTTCCTCCTCGGGGCTACTCTGCTAACTTTATTTTAATTTTTTCGAAACTTTTTGGAACGCAAGAGTAGCCGTAACAGGTGTTACTTCATGTCTAGAGGACTCTGGATCAGGACAAAACTGTATTTCTTATTTATCCCTGTGTTAGACTGAAATTAATTCGACCAGAAACAATGACCCAATCATAGACCCATAATGTCAATGTTTATTTATATAGCCCTAAATCAAGAGTGTCTCAAAGAGCTGCACAAGCTACAACGACATCCTCGGTTCAGATCCCCCATCAGAGGAAGGAAAAACTCAACCCAATGGGTTGTGATGACCTTTTTCAGTAGAATTTTTTATAATGGTCGGCCAATTTGAAACTTGACGTCAGGTCTGGTTAATGCTGCCTAGAACTCAAGCACATGGTGTCATACGAGGTTATTAGGGGGAGCAAAGTGAAAGCGAAAGTGAAAACGTGCTCGCCTGTTTTTGTAATGCTAACTACACATATTGTTAGCATGCACATACATTTAATGAAATGGGTATCATATTTCTGCATGAAAGAGATGGAATTTATGGGTCTCATAAAGAGCCATTCAAAAGACCGGCTAGAATATTATAAGTCGTTTTGTAAATAAATCTTTATCATCAAAGAAACATCCATTAAATATAACTGTAAATTGTGGGTTTTAAAGTCACACACAAACTACATCCCTTTGACAATAGAGTACGCTGTCTTTACCAGCAGCATGTTGAGAGGACCCATGAGGTGACGGGATGACTTTTCTTTAGTGATAGAGACTGAAATTGCATTTCTTTGCTACAAACAATCACACATGCTCGGGGAATGTTTTTTTTTTTGTTTCCTTCGTTGTTTTTGGACCGAATACAATCCACTGAGGACAACAGGTTATTTTTTCCATTAAGATGAAAAACTTCCCTCACGATCAATGAACTTGAAATACGTAGCTGGATTAGAGAAAGAGACACAGCATCATTGGGGATTTCAATGTGCCTCGATACACAGCAGGGTGGTTAAAAACATGTCAGACTTGCAGGGACTACACAGGCTTATTGAAAAATGCACAGTATAAAGCAAGTCAAAACAGCGTTACATCACTGAATGCATTTGCACGCACGCCAGTTGCGGTAATTGTATTTTCCGGGTTGTATGAGAGTGATGGTGCAGGTGCCTGAGACGCTTGTGTGATTATTCAAATGAGAGTGGAACATTAGAGGAAGCCAGCATTATGAAATCTATTTTCTACAGTACGTAATACTTAACTACTTGTATGCATACTTGAGTGAAAGTGCTCCTTTGTGCTCATGTTTCAAAAGGGTTTTTTTTAGGTTTGAATACTTTGTAGAAGATGCCAGTTCTTATTTCATTTCCATCAAAACATTGAATATTACTTTTTGAATTAGCACAAGGGGCTTCACGATGGAAAAGGGGTTCGTTCGTCTGCCTCACAATATGAAGATCCTGAGTAGTCCTGGGTTCAAACCCAGCCTCAGGATCTTTCTATGTTGAGTTTGCATGTCCTCCCCGTGAATGCGTGGGCTTCCTCCCACCTCTAAAGAAATGCACCTGGGGATAGGTTGATTGGCAACACTAAATTGGCCCTAGTGTAAGAATGTGAATGTTGTCTGTCTATCTGTGTTGGCCCTGCGATGAGATGGCAACTTGTCCAGGGCGTCCGCCCGATTGTAGCTGAGATAGGCACCAGCGCCCCCCGTTACCCTAAAGGGAATAAGCGGTGAAAAAAATGGATGGATGGATGAATTAGCACAAAAAGACATTGCCAAGTTAAAAAGATTTGGGAAAAGCCTAACAAAGAGGCTTAATACATTTAGCCAATTAGGGCATGCGATTAGACAATGCAATATGTCACAGAGGATGGGACTATTAGAGAAGGCAGTTTCTATGTCTGTGGTATATTTTAATACCCTGAAAAGTTATCAAAGTAAAAAAAGAAAGTCTTTAAACGGTCTGGTCTTTAAACATGACTTTGAGAAATGACATATACATATGTGTATATAGGTATATGTGTATATATATAAATATATACATATATATATATATATATATATATATACATAAATATATACATATACATACATATTCAAATATATACATACATATATTTACATATATACACATACATTAATATATATATCTAAATATATACACACACACAATATATATGTATATATATATATATATATATATATATATGTATATATATATATATATATATATATATATATATATATATATATATATATATATATATAACTATATACACATGTATACACAAATATATATACATATACATAAATACATATATACACATACATATATACATACATTAATATACATATATCTTAATATATATATATATAAACACATACATCTAAATATATATATATATATATATATATATACATATATATATACAGTATATATATACATACATACAAATATATATACATATATATCTATATACGTATATATACACATATATAAATCCATATATAATATATATGAATATATATAACTAAATATATACATATATATATATGTAGATATATATACACACAGATACAAACATATATACATAAATGTATATATATATATATATATATATATATATATATATATATATATATATATACACACATATACATAAATATATATATATATATATATATACACACATATATAGATATATATAGATATATATATATACATACATATGTATATACACATACATATAAATACATATACATATAAATATATACATATAAATATATACATATATACTTATAAATACATATATATATTAATGTAAATATATATATATAAATATATATACATACATATAAATATATATATATGCATATAAATATATATATATATACATACATACATATGCATTTATATATATAAATATTTACATAAATATACATGTATATATACATACATACACCTATATAAATATATACATATATGTATATACAGTTCATATACACATATACATATGCATTTATATACATACATTAATATACATATACATTTATATACATACAAATATATACATACATATATATTTATATATATATACATATACATACATTAGATACATACACATATATATATACATACATACACACACATATATACATACATACACACACATATATACATACATACATACATACATACACACACACACACATACATACATACATATATATATATATATATATATATATATTTATATACATACAGTGGGGCAAAAAAGTATTTAGTTAGCCACCGATTGTGCAAGTTCTCCCACTTAAAATGATGACAGAGGTCTGTAATTTTCATCATAGGTACACTTCAACTGTAATTTATGGTGGAAAATAAGTATTTGGTCAACCATTCAAAGCTTTCACTGATGGAAGGAGGTTTTGGCTCAAAATCTCACAATACATGGCCCCATTCATTCTTTCCTTAACACGGATCAATTGTCTTGTCCCCTTAGCAGAAAAACAGCCTCAAAGCCTAATGTTTACACCCCCATGCTTCACAGTAGGTGTGGTTTTCCTGGGATGCAACTCAGTATTATTTTTCTTCCAAACACGACGAGTTGAGTTTATACCAAAATGGATACATGGATGATACAGCAGAGGATTTGGAGAATGTCATGTGGTCAGATGAAACCAAAATAGAACTTTAAAGTATAAACTCAACTCGCCGTGTTTGGAGTTGGGTTGGGCGGGGGGGGTTTAGAGAAGTTCCGGCTGGATATAGTCGGACTCACCGACGCACAGCAGGTGGCTGGGGAGAGGAAAGTCTGGGCTTCCCTGCTTAGGCTGCTGCCCCCACGACCCGAACTCGGATCAGCGGAAGAAGATATACATACATACATACATACATACATACATACATACATACATACATACATCTTCCTCCGTTGATCCGAGGTCGGGTCGCGGGGGCAGCAGCCTAAGCAGGGAAGCCCAGACTTCCCTCTCCCCAGCCACTTCGTCCAGCTCTTCCCGGGGGATCCCAAGGCGTTCCCAGGCCAGCCGGGAGACATAGTCTTCCCAACGTGTCCTGGGTCTTACCCGTGGCCTCCTACCGGTTGGACGTGCCCTAAACACGTTCGGGTGGCATCCTGACCAGATGCCTGAACCACCTCATCTGGCTTCTCTCGATGGGGAGAAGCAGCGGCTTTACTTCGAGTACCTCCCGGATGGCAGTGCCTCTCACTCTATCTCTAAGGGAGGAAACTAATTTCGGCCGCTTGTACCCGTGATCTTATCCTTTCGGTCCTGACCCAAAGCTCATGACCATAGGTGAGGATGGGAACGTAGATTGACCGGTAAATTAAGAGCTTTGCCTTACAGTTCAGCTCCTTCTTCAACACAACGGATCGGTACAACGTCCGCATTACTGAAGACGCCGCACCAATCCACCTGTCGACCTCACGATCCACTCTTCCCTCACTCGTGAACAAGACTCCTCGGTACTTGAACTCCTCAACTTGGGGCAGAGTCTCCTCCCAAACCCGGAGGTGGCATTCCACCCTTTTCCGGGCAAGAACCATGGACTCGGACTTGGAGGTGCTGATTCTCATTCCGGTCGCTTCACACTCTGCTGCGAACCGATCCAGTGAGAGCTGAAGATACTGGCCAGACGAAGCCATCAGGAGCACATCATCTGCAAAAAATAGACCTAATCCTGTGGACACCAAACCGGAACCTTTCAACGTCTTGACTGCGCCAAGAAATTCTGTCCATAAAAGTTATGAACAGAATCGGTGACAAAGGACAACCTTGGCGGAGTCCAACCCTCACTGGAAACGTGTCCGACTTACTGCCGGCAATGCGGACCAAGCTCTGGCACTGATCGTACAGGGAGCGGACCGCCACAATCGACAGTCCGATACCCCATACTCTCTGAGCACTCCCCACAGGACTTACCGAGGGACACGGTCGAATGCCTTCTCCAAGTCCACAAAGCATATGTAGACTGGTTGGGCAAACTCCCATGCACCCTCAAGAACCCTGCCGAGTATAGAGCTGGTCCACAGTTAAACAACCAGGACAAAAACCACACTGTTCCTCCTGAATCCGAGGTTCGACTATCTGACGTAGCCTCCTCTCCAGTACACCTGAATAAACCTTACCGGGAAGACTTAGGAGTGTGATCCCACGATAGTTGGAACACACCCTCCGGTCCCACTTCTTAAAGAGAGGGACCACATCCCTGGTCTGCCAATCCAGAGGTACCGCCCCAGATGTCCACGCGATGGTGCAGAGTCTTGTCAACCAAGACATCCCCACAGCATCCAGAGCCTTAAGGAACTCCGGGCGGGTCTTATCCACCCCCGGGGCCTTGCAACCGAGGAGCTTTTTAACTACCTCAGCAACCTCAGCCCCAGAAATAGGAGAGTCCACCACAGATTCCCCAGATACTGCTTCCTCATAGTTGAGGTCCCCAGAACACCATCCGCACCATACAAAGTGTTGACAGTGTACTGCTTCCCCTTCCTGAGCGGCGGATGGTGGTCCAGAATCGCTTCGAAGCCGTCCAGAAGTCGTTTTCCATGGCTTCCCCGAACTCCTCCCATGTCCGAGTTTTTGCCTCCACGACCGCTGAAGCTGCACACCGCTTGGCCTGTCGGTACCTGTCCACTGCCTCCGGAGTCCTGTGAGCCAAAAGAACCCTGATAGGACTTCTTCTTCAGCTTGACGGCATCCCTCACCGCTGGTGTCCACCAACAGGTTCTAGGATTACCGCCCCGACAGGCACCAACTACCTTTCGGCCACAGCTCCAATCAGCCGCCTCGACAATAGAAGTGCGGAACATGGTCCACTCGGACTCAATGTCCAGCACCTCCCTCGTGACATGTTCAAAGTTCCTCCGGAGGTGGGAATTGAAACTTTCTCTGACAGGAGACTCTGCCGGACGTTTCCAGTAAACCCTCACAATGCGTTTGGGCCTGCCAGGTCTGTCCGGCATCCTCCCCCACAATTGCGGCCAACTCACCACCAGTTGGTGATTGGTAGAAAGCTCCGCCCCTCTCTTCACCCGAATGTCCAAAACATCAGGCCCCAAATCCAATGACACAACTACAAAGTCAACATGGAACTGCAGCCTAGGGTGTCCTGGTGCCAAGTGCACATATGGACACCATTATGTTTGAACATGGGACAAACTGTGACAAGCACAAAAGTCCGATAACAAAACACCACTCAGGTTCAGATCCGGGCGGTCATTCTTCCCAATCCCGCCTCTCCAAGTTTCACTGTCGTTGCCAACATGAGCGTTGAAGTCCCCCAGCAAAACAAGGAAATCACTCGAGGGAGCACTCTCTAGTACTCCCTCGAGTGTATCCAAAAAGGGTGTGTAAGCACAAACAACAGTCAGGACCCGTTCCCCCACCCAAAGGCGGAGGCAGAGCCGGCCCAAGGCATAAGCGAACTAAGCGCTTGCTTAGGGCCCCGCGGCCACCATGGGGCCCCCAAAAGCAATTAACAAAAAATTCTTATTGCACAATGCAACAGAAAGTGGTAGACAAAAGTCTTTTTTTGCTTTGTACCACACAATAATACCCCGCGCAGCCTTTCGCAAACAATCGGGGTCTGTTTGTGTGGTTTTTGTTAGGCTAAATTGTATGCAAACAACTTTAAATTGAAGACCACAGATGACAGAACTATCATCTAAGGTGGCCTGCAATTAAAGAAAACTAAATAAAGGACGAATCAGTTTAGAATTTCAAAAAGACAAAGCACTTTACAATTTCAGAAAACACAACAACAAAGTTCAAACTATTTACAATTTCATAAACCGGAAACAGAATGTCCCAAATCCCAGATTGACAGCTAAATCAGCCAATCACTGACCACGTCCGCTGCGTCTTTGTTTACTATTTCAGATGAACATTGATTGGCTAATTCAGGTGTCAATCTGTGATAGTTGTTTCAGCTTCTGGGTTTTCTGTAATTGTAAAGTATTTAGTCTTTTGTTTTTGTGTTTTGTAAAATTGTAAACGGTTTAGTCTTTTGTTTTTGTGCTTTGTAAAATTGTAAACGGTTTAGTCTTTTGCTTTTGTTTTTTGTAATTGTATTTAGTCTTTTATTTTTGTGTTTTTGAAATTGAAAACTGTTTAGTCTTTTGCTTTTGTGTTTTCTGAAATTGTTAAGTGTTTTATTTTTATTTTAAAAGCAGACATTACTTTCTGTAATAGTTTATAAACAAGACCACTTTTACAAGTACAACTTAAAGAGTTGATTATTTCTAACATTTTCCATGGTCTCTTATCTATTATACTTTAAAAATGAATTTTGAAGCAACGAGTTTACATAGTGTAAATAAAATAGAATTGAATGCTCTTTGGCCTTTTAAACCTGTATGCAAGGATACTTTCACTCATGGTGCCGTTTAAATAGCCACATAGTTGGAATACAAAGATGCTGAATAGCTGTATGGTTTGGTTTCTATATAGATAGATGTCTCCCCAAATATATATGTATTTTTTTTTCTTTACAAAAAAGAAATAAACATAAAAGACATTTAAAAAAATACTAACTTTATATCTACAGAAATGGTCTAAAAGTGCTGAAAATTTTTAAGCGCTTAAAGTTAAAAAAAAAATTATATTTAACTTATAACTTACATTTTAGAGTTTGTCCTTTATTCAGCAGAATATTGCATCAGAATCAGTGTTTTTAATCACCGACCTAATAAAGGCTGTAATTACCTCATTTAAAGTATTCCACTTTGCAACTCAGTTATTCAATTATTGCATATTTGGGGTTTTTTCCCCATCATAAAAAATGTTTTCTTCTTTTTTTTTGTTTTTTGTACAAAAAGAGAGCATAAAACATTAAATCAATGTTAGGAATATATAAAAACGTCATATCTATAGATACTGTAGGTCTAAAACTTTTGAAAAAATTTAAAGCGTCAATTAAATTAAAAAAAACATTACCTTTAACACTTGTTTGGCATGTCCGTTATTCAGTTAAAGAGATGTAGTCTGTTTTTTGTAATTGTTCGAAAAAATATAAATAATAAGGCATCAAAATCAGTGTTGTTATGAGTTATTGACCTATTAAAGGCTGTAATTACCTCATGTAAATGTATTCCACTTTGCAAATTGTTTTTGGAAATTATGCATACATTTGTAACTTCAGTAGACTGCGCTCTCTTTGTACAAAGAAAACATTAAATATGAACAATTAACTAAAAATATAAACTAGTAATTAAAGACTATTATTTACAAAAGGGAATAAGCGGTAGAAAATGGATGGATGGATGGATGTACAAGACTGATGAGACAATATGACACTTTTACTGTAAATACAAAGCTTTATCACTTGGACTGTTCAACCCCAGGCCACTCTTGTAGCTGAATGTTTTCAACATTTTAAGATTAGGAACCATATGAGGCACTCTGGACATCATTGGTTCATTCATTGGTATTCATGTTCTTAACTGGGCCACCCCCATATCTTTATAAATGACATGTCATTTGTAAAGACATGCCAGGCTGACAATAGGATAATGTAAACAACACTGCCAGAGCCGCAATGAGTTTATAGTAGGTGTGTGAATGATCAACAATCAATATTATTGGCAGAAATAGAGGGCCCCAAAATCAAATTTTGCTTAGGGCCCCGTAGAGGCTTGGGCCGGCACTGGGCGGAGGGAAGCTACCCTCTCGTCCACTGGGTTGAACTCCAACGTGCAAACTTTGAGCCGGGGGGCAACGAGAATTGCCACCCTAGCCCGTCGCCTCTCACTGCCGGCAACGCCAGAGTGGAAGAGAGTCCAGCCCCTCTCGAGAGAACTGGTTCCAAAGCCCTTGCTGCTCGTTGAAGTGAGTCCGACGGACCTGGCTCCAGAGGGGGGCCTCGGTAACCCGCGTCCGGGCGAGAGAAATCTGGGTCCTCGATATGTCTTCTTCATAAAAGGTCTTCGAGAATACATACATACATATATACTGTATGTCTTTGGAAATGGGAGGAAGCCGAGAGGTTGATTGGCAACACTAAATGGTCCCTAGTGTGTGAATGTGAGTGTGAATGTTGTCTATCTGTGTTGGCCCTGCGATGAGGTAGCGACTTGTCCAGGGTGTACCCCGCCTTCCGCCCGATTGTAGCTGAGATAGGCGCCAGCGCCCCCCGCGACCCCAAAAGGGAATAAGCGGTAGAAAATGGATGGATGGATATATACTGTATACACACACATACACATATATATAAATATATATGTATATATGTATGTGTGTACATATATATATATGTACACACATACATATATACACACACACATATACATATATACACACATACATATGTACACATACATGCATATATATATATATATACTGTATATAGGCATATATATATATATATATATACACATACACACACATACATACATACATATACACACATACATATATACACACAAACATATATATATATATATATACACATATACACACATACATAGATATGTACACACATATATATATGTGTATTTATCTATGTATGTGTGTATATATATATATATATATATATATATATATATATATATATATATATGTGTATATGTATGTGTGTGTATGTGTATGTATACAGTATATATACATACATACATATATACACACGCATATATACATACATATAAATATATATACATATAAAAATATATATGTACACACAATTATATTCATATAAATATATGTAAATATATGTACATATGTATATAAATATAAATATATATACACACAAACAAGTACATATATATATATATATATATATATATATATATATATATATATATATATATACATGTGTGGGAAAAATCACAAGACTACTTCATCTCTCCAGAACTGTTTCACGAGGGGTTCCCTCAATCATCAGGATTATTTTAAAATCTCCTGATGATTGAGGGAACCCCACATGAAACAGTTCTGGAGAGATGAAGTAGTCTTGTGATTTTTCCCACACATACATATTGCCCTCCTCGCAGGGCCAACACAGCAAGACAGACAACATTCACACTCACATTCACACACTAGGGCCAATTTAGTGTTGCCAATCAACCTATCCCCGGGTGCATATCTTTGGAGGTGGGAGGAAGCCGGAGTACCCGGAGGGAACCCACGCATTCACAGGGAGAACATGAAAACTCCACGCAGAAAGATCCCGAGCCCGGGATTGAACCCTGACTACTCAGGACCTTCGTATTGTGAGGCAGACGCACTAACTCCTCTTCCACCGTGAAGCCCATATATATACAAATATATATATATATATATATAAATATAAATATATATCCATCCGTCCATTTTCTACCGCTTATTCCCTTTTGGGGTCGCTGGTGCCTATCTCAGCTATATACACACATACAATGATATATATAAAAATGTGTATACACACATATTAATATGTACATATGAATATATACAAACCCCGTTTCCATATGAGTTGGGAAATTGTGTTGGATGTAAATATAAACTGAATACAATGTTTTGCAAATCCTTTTTTGCAAATAATAATTAACTTGGAATTTCATGGCTGCAACACGTGCCAAAGTAGTTGGAAAAGGGCATGTTCACCACTGTGTTACATCACATTTTCGTTTAACGACACTGAATAAACGTTTGGGAACTGAGGAAACAAATTGTTGAAGCTTTGAAACTGGAATTCTTTCCCATTCTTGTTTTATGTAGAGCTTCAGTCGTTCAACAGTCCGGGGTCTCCGCTGTTGTATTTTACGCTTCATAATGCGCCACACATTTTCGATGGGAGACAGGCCTGGACTGCACGTGGGCCAGGAAAGTACCCGCACTCTTTTACTACGAAACCACGCTGTTGTAACACGTGGCTTGGCATTGTCTTGCCGAAATAAGCAGGGGCGTCCATGATAACGTTGCTTGGATGACAACATATGTTGCTCCAAAATCTGTATGGACCATTCAGCATTAATAGTGCCTTCACGGATGTGTAAGTTACCCATGCCTTGGGCACTAATGCACCCCCATAACATCACAGATGCTGGCTTTTGAACTTCGCGCCTATAACAATCCGGATGGTTATTTTACTCTTTGTTCCGGAGGACACCACGTCCACAGTTTCCAAATATAATTTTAAATGTGGACTCGTCAGACCACACAAAACCTTTCCACTTTGCATCAGTCCATTTTAGATGAGCTCGGGCCCAGCGAAGCATGCCCCGTTCCTTGATGTTATTGATAAATGGGTTTGGCGTTGCATAGTGGAGTTTTAACTCACACTTACAGATGTAGCGACCAACTGTAGTTATTGACAGTAATTTTAAGACGTACTCCTGAGCCCATGTGGTGATATCCTTTACACACTGATGTCTGTTTTTGATGTTGTACTGCCTGAGGGATCAACGGTACGTAATATCATCGCTTACATGCAGTGATTTCTCCAGATTCTATGAACCTTTTGATGGTTTAATGGACCGTAGATGGTACAATCCCTAAATCCCTTGCAACAGCTCGTTGAGAAATGTTGTTCTAAAACAGTTTGGTAATTTGTTTACAAAGTGGTGACCCTCGCCCCATCCTTGTGAATTACTTTGAATTTCATAGAAGCTGCTTTTTACCCAATCATGGCACCCACCTGTTCCCAATTAGCCTGCACACCAATGGGATGTTCCATATAAGTGTTCGATGAGAATTTCTCAACTTTATCAGTATTTATTGCCACCTTTCCCAATTTCTTTGTCACGTGTTGCTGGCATCAAATTCTAAAGTTAATGATTATTTGCAAAAAAAATTTTTTTGATCAGTTTGAACATAAAATATCTTGTCTTTGTAGCATATTCAACTGAATATGGGTTGAAAATGATTTGCAAATCATCGAATTCAGTTTATATTTACATCTAACACAATTTCCCAACTCATATGGAAACAGGGTTTGTACATAAATATATATATATATATATACATACAAATATATATACATACATATAAATACATATATGTGTATAAATATATACATAAATATACAGTATATATACATATGTGTATGTATTATGCATATATATTAAGGCTTCGAATCTTTGGGTGTCCCACGATTCGATTCAATATCGATTCTTGGGGTCACCATTCGATAATATATCGATTTCTTTCGATTCGATACGATTCTCGATTCAAAAACAATATTTTTCCGATTCAAAAGGATTCTGTATTCATTCAATACATAGGATTTCAGCAGGATCTAACCCAGTCTGCTGACATGCAGAGTAGTAGATTTAAAAAAAAAAAAAAAGCAAAACCATGACTTATTTTATCTTTGTGAAAACATTGGACACAGTGTGTTGTCAAGCTTATGAGATGCGATGCAAGTGTAAGCCACTGTGACACTATTGTTCTTTTTTTAAATTTTTATAAAATGTCTAATGATAATGTCAATGAGGGATTTTTAATCACTGTTATGCTGAAATTATAACTAATATTGATACTGTTGTTGATAATATTCATTTTTGTTTCACTACGTTTGGTTTGTTCTGTGTCGTGTTTGTGTCTTCTCAATTGCTGTTTATTGCAGTTCTGAGTGTTGATGGGTCAGGTTTGGTTTTGGAATTGGATTGCATTGTTATGGTATTGCTGTGTAGTGGTTTGTTTGATTGATAAAACATTTTTAACAATTTAAAAATAAAGAAATTGATTTTTTAAAAAGGAGAATCAATTCTGAATCGCACAACTTATTCGATTCAATTCATATTCGTATCGATTTTTTTCCCCACACCCCTAATATATATATATATATATATATATATACACACACACACACACACACGTATATATTTTTAAATATAAATACAGTCTATTATACAGCATTATTCACATGTGATTATAAATACATATCTATGTATTTATACATGACCCCCTGAGGGAGGTGGGGGGGGGGGGGGGGGTGGGGGGGGGGGGGGGGGGTTGCCCACATATGTGGTCTTCTCCAAGGTTTCTCATAGTCATCATTGTCACTGTCACCGAGGCCCCACTGGGTGTGAGTTTTTCCTTGCCCTTATGTGGGCTCTGTACCGAGGATGTCGTTGTGGTTTGTGCAGCCCTTTGAGACACTTGTAATTTAGGGCTATATAAATTAACATTGATTGATTGATTGATAGATAGATATACATACATATATACTAACTCTCACACACACACACACTCGCGCACACACACACACACACACTTCAGAAGGCATCTATTTCAGATAAATAAAAACACAAACAAATTAAACCTTGCACAGCTCTGATCTTGTCCCATTATTTGCATACTAAGTGCTTTTGATTTACATTAAACCAATTTGAGTCCAGAGAGCCAAACTCAAATGGACAATTATTTCCGCTGCATGTACGGTGTTACTAACTAATGGCTTCATTGGACACACCCACAGAATTGTTAACATCCAGAAGTGGTGTGCATTTAGCGGCTAACTAAATACACAATGTTCTGTTCTCATGTGCAGATTAGGAACACAGATAATGAGCGAGAAGTTAATTCTCCTGTTGTTCCCTCTCTGCGGAAACCGCAACACTGCAAGAATTATCCACAAGATCACTCAGCTGTGAAATGTGCAGCACAGTAAAATAAGATGTGATGTGCACACACACAAGAAAATACATATAAATGTGCTTGTTTTGCCGTATTGATCTGAATGAGCCTTTTGCAAGATTTAACAAAAAGTCATGTACAATGCAGCCAGAAAGGATTTAAGGTGCTTCACTTTTTCCACATTGTTACAGCCTTGTTCCAAAATGGAATAAAGGATTTTTGTTCTCAAAAGCCTACAGTGTGTAGGGGGGTGTGTCTCGGTTGGTAGAATGACCGTCCCAGCAACTTGAGAGTTTCAGATTCGATCCTCGCCATCCTAGTCACTGCCGTTGTGTCCATGGGCAAGGCACTTTACCCACTTGCTCTCAGTGCCACCCACATTGGTTTAAAAGTAGGTTAAAAGGAAATAATGGGTTTCACTATATAAAGTGATCTGAGTCTCTACAGAAAAGCACTTTATAAATATAATGTATATAACAATGTGAAAAGGTTTTTTTCTCTCTCTCATTTAACAAATATATTAAAAGAAAAGTTATATAAAAAAATTGCAATATACAAATCCCAAAACCAGTGAAGTTGACACGCTGTGTAAATCGTAAATAAAAACAGAATACAATGATTTGCAAATCCTTTTTTCAACCAATATTCAATTTAACAGACTGCAAAGACAAGATACTTAACGTGCCAACTGGTAAACTTTATTTTTTGCAAATATTACCTAAATTGGGATTTGATGTTTAAAAAAGCTGGCACAAGTGGCAAAAAAGACTGAGATAGTTGAGGACTGCTCATCAAACACTTATTTGGAACATGCCACAGGTGAACAGGCTAATTGGGAACAGGTGGGTGCCATGATTGGGTATATAAGCAGCTTCCATGTAATACTCAGTCAATCACAAACAAGGATGGGGCGAGGGTCACCACTTTGTGAACAAATGCGTCAGCAAATTGTCTAACAGTTTAAGAACAACATTTATCAACGAGCTATTGCAAAAATCTAGGGATTTTACCATCTAAAGTCTGTAATATCATCAAAGGGTTCAGAGAATCTGTAGAAATTACTGCACGTGAGCGGCAATGCCCGTGACCTTGGATCACTCAGGCGGTACTGCATCAAAAAGCAACACTTCAAAAAACCACTGTCAGTAATGACAGTTCGTCACATCTGTAAGTGCAAGTTAAAACTCTATTATGCAAAGCCAAAGTAATTTACAGAAACGCCGACAGCTTCGCTGGGTCCGAGCTCATAGATGATGGACTAATGCAAAGTGTACAAGTTTTCTGTGGTCTGACAAGTCCACATTTCGAATTGTTTTTGGCCAATGTGGACGTCGTGTCCTACGGACCAAAGAGGAAAATAACCATCCAGACTGTTATAAGTGCAAAGTTTAAAAGCCAGCATCTGTGATGGTATGGGGGTGTATTACTGCCCAAGGCATGGATAACTTACAAATCTGTGAAGGCACCCTTAATGCTGAAAGGTACATACAGGTTTTGGAGCTACATATGATGCCATCCTAACGTCTTCTTCGTGGACGCCGCTGCTTATTTCAGTAAGACAATGCCAAGCCACATTCTGCATGTGCTACAATAGCATGGCTTCGTAGTTCAAAAGTGCAGGTACTAGACTGGCCTGCCTGTAGTCCAGACCTGTCTCCCATTGAATATGTGTGGCCCATTATGAAGCGTAAAATACCACATCGGAGACCCTGGACTGTTGAACAACTTAAGCTGTACATCAAGCAAGAATGGGAAATAATTCCACTTAAAAAAAAAAACCTTCAAAAATTGGTCTCCTCAGTTCCTAAACATTAACTGAGTGTTGTTAAAAGGAAAGGCCATGTAACACATTGGTAAAAACGCCCGTGCCAACTTTTTTGCAATCCGTTGCTGCCGTTAAATTCTAAGTTAAAGATTATTTCCAAATAAAAAATGTGTTTCTCAGTTCAAACATTAAATATCTTGTCATTGCACTCTATTCAATAGAGTACAAGTTGAAAAGGATTTGCAAATCATTGTATTCTGTACTTATTTATGATTTACACAATGTGCTAACTTCACTGGTTTTGTACTTAGTGCTATTCTCTTTTTAAGTTTATTAAAGATAACGTTAGATTTGGTGACATGGGCAGTAATGGCAGGCATATTCTGACCTATTTGGACCTTCGCTGGCATCGTTTAGTTGAGTTATTGGACATTTTCTGCAAGACAATTATGAAGAGCAAAAGGTACTTCTTGAGCTCTTAGCAACGGAGCAATTTGACCCAGACATCAATCTCTGACTATTTTGTTTACATCATGTGTGCATCTGTGCAAGAGTCAACTGACCATCTGCTGGTGAGTTGGCTCGAGGATAGGGCCTGTCAGTCCTAATAGAGTAAACTAGTCAGGCATATGTTTGGTCTCTGGTCCAACCTATGTTATGGCAGGCAAGGGGACTTAGTGCAACACTGGAAATAATGCAGGTGTCTCAGATGCAACATCTTCCTAGTGAAAGTCCAACAGGTAAAATCATATTAGTATTTCACAGCTCTAAGAGCCACAGAGGTATTAGTATCAAGAGGGAGAGTTTTGCCAGGAAGTCTAGCCTCAGCAACAAAATTACATTAATTAATTGCAAAAAAATAAAAATGCACTGTATCTGAAATCAAGTAAAATCTAAAATTTATTATCAGATGACAAGAACAGTAGCAAAATACAGGATGTAGTTCCCCAATTTCAGTGAAAACATCGGTGCCCTCGGTAGTATGACTAATTGAACTCGATGGGTGGAAATATCTTGTTTGTATCGGAATTTATGCAATCAAAACATTTTTTAAAAGACTGTGAAATTAATAAAAATGTATTTACAGTACATGCCGACAGTCGAATGTCTTGCTCAGTTTTTTTTTTTTAAAATAGTCTCCTATTTGTGATGATATAGTGAAAATGTCTATCTCTTAGCCACGTCAGCAAAAGGAGGAATTTTAGCTGATAGGGTTGAAGCTGACCACTTTCTCTCAGCTGTGATACTCTTGCACTTAGCTGAGCATAGAAAGTCACATTAAGACTGTCACCCCACTGTAGGCATAAGAAACAGTCTGAAGTGTTATTACATGCCTGAGAGGAACATCAGCTTTCCTCTGTGCCTTTAACCAAAAGAACTGTGTGCTGCCCTCCACTGGACGCCATCAGTACTGTGCAATTCTCAAGCTGCTTGCCGGTCATCTTCACTGGGCTCCACTCGTCGTCTTCTTTTCCCGTTCCAAGTTGTAGGTTGGTGCCCATTCCCCACGCGTACACAGCGCCTGCAGTCGGCACAGTCAACATCAGGTGCTTGTAAGCAACAAATACAAATCAGTTCCAAAGCTAGTATCCTTCATATCCTACTGTAAAGTTGTACTTCCTCACCCTTTTTGGTGACCGCAAAGCTGACTGATGCCCCACATGTCACACCTCTGGATGATTCAATCCCAGTCACTGGAGTGGGTTCACTTTGCTCTTCAGCTCCTTCACCGAGACCAAGGCGGCCATATTCCGCTCTGCCCAGGCTATACACCTGTCCTGTATTTTTTTTTTTAATTAGCTCCAAACTAAGGACAGAAACAAGTTATGGACAAATGCAATACTAGCAGTTTACCTTCTGAATCGAGGCAGACAGTGTGGTGTTGTCCTCCAGAAAAGTCAATCCAGGCCGTGGTGGAATTTTTGAAGGAAGTCAGTTTGACGGGGACAAAACACATCTTTGTGCTTTTGGTGCCTGGACACATACAGAATATACGAGTTATGACAAGAGTTGTGAAAGAATAATAAGAGTTTCAATACATTTCAGATTGTCTCTTTCGTTTGCTTCGACAACAGTAGTGTATTGGTACATGTATTCGCAACGGAATTTTTCTTTACAAAACCTTGTTTGGTACACATTCCCAGTTGGTACAGAATATAGAGACAGACAAGAAAAGTACCTTGCCTCAATTATCTACACCGTAAACAAATCCCACTGCAAAGCTTTTGGTTAGCAGGACTCAAGGCTATTGATAGTTCTAAAGGAGATGTCAGAATTTTGAGACTCTCTTCCATCATTAATATCTTTTGCTTGGGAACACTTCATCTTCCGGTGAAAAACAAGCAGATGAGACGCGAGTGTGTCGGCATTGTTCAGTAGCGATTGAAAACGAGGGTCCCACTGCAAAGCATTTGGTTAGCAGGAATCAAGGCTGTTGATAGTTCTAAGGAGATGTCAGAATTTGGAGACTCTCTTCCATCATTAATATCTTTTGCTTGGGAACACTTCATCTTCCAGTGAAAAGCAAGCAGATAAGACGCGAGTGTGTCGGCATTGTTCAGTAGCGATTGAAAACGAGGGTCCAAGGTGGGAACTATTAATGCAGCACTTCAGCCAATAAAGAACTTTAGCAAAAATAGCCTGCTAAATGATAAAATAAATAAACATTTCTAGTTGCCGAGCAGGCATCTGTCTTGTTTTAATTTTCATGCCTTCTAAAACCACTACATGTCCAGACACTTTGCTCCTAGTCGCCGCAGACTTCCAGCTCAAAGTGGAGTGTCGTATGTACCATCTACCCATTCATATCTATACCTGAAAGTGTTGTTGCACTTAGTAGATATTAGTCTCTTTCCTGATTTATTAATATACTTGCCAATTTTCTCTGCTTAGCTGGTTACTATCAGCTATGAAAAGGTTACCAGTTAAGCTTCTGTTGAATTGTACCAAGGATTTAATTTTTTGTTCCACTACTTCACATTCAAACTAGCTTAGCGCCACAGCTAGCATAGCTGGTCTTCTCCTCCTCCCTCCTCCATGCACTTCTGCTTATATTCTTATTTTGTATTACTTTATTCAACATACATACATAAATTGATATCAGGACATTTGTCCATCGATTCAGAATCGTCCGCGTTCCAATCGTGATGCATCGAAGAGTCAATCATTTTCCCAACTCTAGCACAAAATGTGGCCCGGGGGGCAATTTTTTTACACAATTTTATTGGCACTCAGAATAATATAAAAATTGTTTTTACATTATTGATGAGCTATATTATTATAAAATTACACAATGAGGTGGCGACTTGTGTACACTGCCTTCCGCCAAACTGCAGTTGGGATAGGCTCCAGCCCCCCTGCGACACCAGGAGGGACAAGCGGTGGATGGATGGATGGATGGATGGATGGACTAATTTGCTTTGTCACCACATAGCAAAGCTTCTTCTTCTTTGTTTGGATAAAGATGTTAATTATAGAGGTGTAACCACTATACAGCCGAGCAAGTGTTTGATAGCCAACTGACCATGCACTCGTCTACAGATGCCAGACCACGATTCCCATTCGGATAGCGGTATATGGGACAGAATCTTATGATGTGGTCAGCAGTCTGCTTCTCTGCACCACACACTCAAAGCCTAATGGATACTAATTGGAGGTAACCACCAGGGGAAGCATTTATACCAAAACAAGCTACGAAATAAACCAAAAGTACAAGACAACAGAAGTGTCCAGTTCGGTTAGGAATTAAACAGTAAGATGTGGCGGCACTTTGGAGATCCCTAGTTTAGAGTATAAGGCTTTTTTACTTGGACATATTTTGATTGTAATGACATGAAAACACTTTTAGTATGTTCTGCTATCTGTGTTAGTGGGTTCACTTTTAAATTTTTTCACAGTGCTTACGTTTTTACACTTGACAGTCATGAAAAGTTGCTCAAAAACGTCTTGATAAATGGAGCTTAGGAAAACTGAGTTCACCTCACTAATTCAAAATTACAACTTGACAGTCAAGATGAAAAAAAAGTACAAACAGTAGAACACTTACCCAACTGTTGATAGTTGGAAAGACCAAATCCATACACTTGTTCTTCTTTTGACACAGCAAATGTGGCGTACGCCCCACAGAAGGCATCAATGAAATGAATTTTCCCCTTGACTCTCACCATCTGAGGAATTAATAGACGACCTGAAATCACAGGAACTTTTTAGCGAGTACAGAGACAATAGTTAAACACTTAACATCGTCTCACTCAGTGGCCTAGTGGTTAGAACGTCCGCCCTGAGATCGGTAGGTTGGGAGTTCAAACCCCGGCCGAGTCATACCAAAGACTATAAATAAATGGGACCCATTGCCTCCCTGCTTGGCACTCAGCATCAATGGTTGGAATTGGGGATTAAATCACCATAAATGATTACCGGGCGCGGCACCGCTGCTGCCCACTGCTCCCCTAACTTCTGAGGGGGTGATCAATGGGATATGTCAAATGCAGAGGACAAATTTCACCACACCTAGTGTGTGTGTGACAATTGTTGGTACTTTAACTTTGTCTTTGGGGGTTTCTATACTTACCAAGGCCTCTCCTGCCTCCCCTGATTGAGAATTGTTCAGGCACCCTTCCTAGTTGCCCTTGTTCCGCTGCACCGGATGTGTAAAGCTTTCCATCCATGGTCACCATAACAAGATGGTCGTTACCTGTTAAAACATCAGTGACCTTTAAACAGATCACTTTGCTCTTATAATAAAAAGATGGAGAGATCATGTGTTCAAGCCCTACCTGATGCAACTTTCACAACAGTTTCTAACATGGGTAGTTTAAGTGGAAGAGCAGACGGCTTTAATGGATCCAAAAGTCCAATAACACCATTGTTGTCCTGGGTTGGTGGGTGAAAGATCAGTATTAGAGGCAAACCTTCCCCTCACCTAAGAATGCCAACATTGAAATAAATACAGCACATTTTATCGGGTCCCAAAATGCCTGAAAACAAAACAATACAGTGAGCGTCTCCCCAAACAACCATATTTATCACAGACTGGTGATATAAAAGCACATATTCATGTTCATTAAACTGTTTGTCAGTTGTGTTTTTTTTAAACAATAGAGAGTGAGGTTTCTTAGGGGAAATCTGCTCTAGTTTTAATAAAGAGAAAGCTCAAGGTAGGCAGAGATAATAGAGCTGTAATTACCAGTGTGCCACTGAGTGTTAATGAGACTTCAATGGCTAAATAAAATTACAGGGGGACAAATATCAAAACTTGAGGGATGAAAGTAGCCCTGAAAGATTAAACTGGGGTTAAAACTCTACATGCCAGTTTTTCAAATACTATTATCATGAGATATGTAAATTTATCTCAGTAATATAATAGTTGAATTAAAAAATGCGAGACAAAAAAGATAAATGGAGGAAAAACAATGTATATACTTTATTTTTCTTCTTTTCCTCATTTGATATTGTGTAGTATGCATTAGTTAAGACAAATGTAACACCTATTTTATGTAAAAATATTTTTCACGTTTTTGAAACAGATTTGACTGGTTCTTGTTTACTTTAATTGACAATATACAGAAAAACTGATTAGCCCCGCTTCACAAATGTTCTCATATTTACACATTAGGGAGGATAGAAATGGCCAAAGCCAGATAAGCAAATCAAACCATGCTAAATGACCTAGAAGCATTGCAAACACATCACTAATAGGTGCATGTTACTGAGTTGCAGCCAATTAACTCATTTAAGTTGAAAGCTATACAATTGTCTTAACGGAAAATGAACATGGCTGAAAAAAATCAATTCATACCAAGTGGCTAACAACAAATTGTAAACTGGAAAACACCGGAATCATGCTTGCTGAAAATCATGATTTAGGAAAAAGGGGTATCATGTTGAAGTATTCCAAATACATTTATGTAAATACAGTGGGGCAAAGAAGTATTTAGTCAGCCACCGATTGTGCAAGTTCTCCCACTTAAAATGATGACAGAGGTCTGTAATTTTCATCATAGGTACACTTCAACTGTGAGAGACAGAATGTGAAAAAAAATCCAGTAATTAACATTGTAGGAATTTTAAAGAATTTATTCGTAAATTATGGTTGAAAATAAGTATTTGGTCACTTCAAATAAGGAAGATCTCTGGCTCTCACAGACCTGTAACTTCTTCTTTAAAAAGCTCTTCTGTCCTCCACTCGTTACCTGTATTAATGGCACTTGTTTGAACTCGTTATCTGTATAAAAGACACCTGTCCACAGCCTCAAACAGTCAGACTCCAAACTCCACTATGGCCAAGACTAAAGAGCTGTTGAAGGATACCAGGAAAGGAATTGTAGACCTGCACCAGACTGTGAAGAGTGAATCTACAATAGGAAAGCAGCTTGGTGTGAAAAAAATCAACTGTGGGAGCAATTATCCACTGATAATCTCCCTCGATCTTGGGCTCCACGCAAGATCTCATCCCGTGGGGTCAAAATGATCATGAAAACGGTGAGCAAAAATCCCAGAACCACATGGGGGGACCTGGTGAATGACCTGCAGAGAGCTGGGACCAAAGTAACAAAGGTTACCATCAGTAACACAGTACGCCAACAGGGAATCAAATCCTGCAGTGCCAGACGTGCCCCCCTGCTTAAGCCAGTGCATGTCCAGGCCCTTCTGAAGTTTTCCAGAGAGCACATGAATGAAACAGCAGAGGATTGGGAGAATGTCATGTGGTCAGATGAAACCAAAATAGAACTTTTTGGTATAAACTCAACTCGTTGTGTTTGGAGGAAATAGAATACTGAGTTGCATCCCAAGAACACCATACCAACTGTGAAGCATGGGGGTGGAAACAACATGCTTTAGGGCTGTTTTTCTGCTAAAGGGACAGGACGATTGATCCGTGTTAAGGAAAGAATAAATGGGGCCGTGTATCGTGAAATTTTGAGCCAAAACTTCCTTCCATCAGTGAGAGCTTTGAATGGTTGACCAAATACTTATTTTCCACCATAATTTACAAATAAATTATTTAAAATTCCTACAATGTGAATTCCTGGATTTTTTTTCTCATTCTGTCTCTCACAGTTGAAGTGTACCTATGATGACAACTACAGACCTCTGTCATCATTTTAGGTGGGAGAACTTGCACAATCAATGGCTGACTAAATACTTTTTTGCTCCACTGTATATTTCCAAATAATACTTTGTTTTGTTACTTTAAGTGAATCAGTAAAAAGCAGAGTACTAACCCTGAAGGATCCCCACAAGTATACTTCTCCCTCCTGTGTTAGTGCGGCTGAGTGGCTGTCCCCTGCAGACACCTGGACCACCTTCTCTTCAAGTTCCACCCTCCCTGGGATCATCTCAGATCCTTCCTCTTTGGTTTCCCGACCAAGAGCCCCTTCATCGTTACAGCCAAAAGTGTAGACCTTAAGAAAAAAGTTCCAAAGGACTCAATTGTAAAAATTGCGAGAGATTAGGGCTGCACAATTACTAGTTATCTTAATGAAACCATGATTATCAATTACAATTATTCATTGTTAGGTAAAACACTGTTTCTCACAGATTGGCAATCTACTTTTGGCAAGTATAAGTGGGCGCGTGAAAGTGACGACATCTTGTAAATTGCAATGAAATTGTCTGATTATAAAAGGACTAAATGAATATCAAAGTAAAGTTAAAGTAAAAACCCCGTTTCCATAAGAGTTGGGAAATTGTGTTAGATATAAATATAAAGGGAATACAATGATTTGCAAATCATTTTCAACCCATATTCAATTGAATGCACTACAAAGACAAAATATTTGATGTTCACTCTCAAACTCAATTTTTATTTTTAGCAAATAATTAACTTAGAAATTCATGGCTGCAACACGTGCCAAAGTAGCTGGGAAAGGGCACCACTGTGTTACATCATCACCTTTTCTTTTAACAACACTCAATAAACGTTTGGGAACTGAGGAAACAAATTGTTCAAGCTTTGAATGTGGAATTCTTTCCCATCCTTGTTTTATGTAGAGCTTCAGTCGTTCAACAGTCCGGGGTCTCCGCTGTCGTATTTTACGCTTCATAATGCGCCACACATTTTCGATGGGAGACAGGTCTGGACTACAGGCGGGCCAGGAAAGCCACGCTGTTGTAACACGTGCTGAATGTGGCTTGGCATTGTCTTGCTGAAATAAGCAGGGGTGTCCATGAAAAAGACTGCGCTTAAATGGCAGCATATGTTGTTCCAAAACCTGTATGTACCTTTCAGCATTAATGGCGCCTTCACAGATGTGTAAGTTACCCATACCTTGAGCACTAATGCACCCCCATACCACCACAGATGCTGGCTTTTGAACTTTGCGTCGATAACAGTCTGGATGGTTCGCTTCCACTTTGGTCCGAATGACACAATGTCAAATATTTCCAAAAACAATTTGAAATGTGGACTTCTCAGACCACAGAACACTTCTCCACTTTGCATCAGTCCATCTTAGATGATCTCGGGCCCAGAGACGCCGGCGGCGTTTTTGGATGTTGTTGATAAACGGGTTTTGCTTTGCATAGTAGAGCTTTAACTTGCACTTACAGATGTAGCGACGAACTGTATTTAGTGAGTGGTTTTCTGAAGTGTTAATGAGTCCATGTGGTGATATCCTTTAGAGATTGAGGTCGGTTTTTGATACAGTGCCGTCTAAGGGATCGAAGGTCACGGTCATTCAACGTTGGTTTCCGGCCATGCCGCTTACGTGGAGTGATTTCTCCAGATTCTCTGAACCTTTTTATGATATTATGGACCATGGATGTTGAAATCCCTAAATTTCTTGCAATTGCACTTTGAGAAACTTTCTTAAACTGGTTGACTATTTGCTCACGCAGTTGTGGCCAAAAGGGTGTACCTCGCCCCATCCTTTCCTGTGAAAGACTGAGCATTTTTTGGGAAGCTGTTTTTATACCCAATCATGGCACCCACCTGTTCCCAATTAGCCTGGCACAACTGTGGGATATGTTGTTCCAAATAAGTGTTTGATGAGCATTCCTCAACTTTATCAGTGTTTATTGCCACCGTTCCAAACTTCTTTGTCACATTTTGCTGGCATCAAATTCTAAAGTTAATGATTATTTGCAAAAATAAAAAATGTTTATCAGTTTGAACATCAAATATGTTGTCTTTGTAGCATATTCAACAGAATATGGGTTGAAAATTATTTGCAAATCATTGTATTCCGTTTATATTTACATTTAACAATTTCCCAACTCATATGGAAACGGGGTTTGTACCAATGATTGTCACACACACACTAAGTGTGGTGAAATGTGTGCTCTGCATTTGACCCATCCCCTTGTTCCACCCCTGGGAGGTGAGGGGAGCAGTGGGCAGCAGCGGTGCCACGCCCGGGAATCATTTTTGGTGATTTCACCCCCAATTTCAACCCTTGATGCTGAATGCTAAGCAGGGAGGTAATGGTCCCATTTTTATAGTCTTTGGTATGACTCGGCCGGGGTTGGAACTCACAACCTACCAATCTCAGGGCGGACACTCTAACCACTAGGCCACTGAAAAGGTTAAAACCTTGATTCTAGCCTGATTTTGCCATTCCTTGACCACTTTTGACGTGTTTTGGGTCATTGTCCTGTTGGAACACTCAACTGCGCCCAAGAAACAACCATTATCCATAAATCTAAAGACAAACATTTGCTTTTTTATTCATTATTGGTATTAAAATGTAATATATTTTCTAAATTACATGATGCTTTAGGCTCTTTTTATGCAATTTTTGTATTTTTTCTCCAAGCCATATAAAAAAAAAATGTATGTTTTGCATATAGCTTACACCTCATCAATTGGACACCCTTGCTTGACTTAATCATACATTTGATTGTTTGTAGTGTGAGACATGTATATTTCATCCATCCATCCATTCCCCACCGCTTATTCCCTTTGGTGTCGCGGTGTAGTGTGAGACATGTATATTTCATCCATCCATCCATTTCCCACCGCTTATTCCCTTTGGTGTCGCGGGGGGCACTGGTGCCTTTTTCAGGTACAATCGGGCGGAAGGCGGAGTACACCCTGGACAAGTCGCCACCTCATCGCAGGGCCAGACATTTATATTATACATAGTAAATACAAAATACAAAAACAGGTTATTTAGTGAAACAATTGTATGCCCGTGAAAGACTACTTAAATATTAAATTTTGTGTTTCATTGTATACCGGTTGTACTTAATTAAAATAATTCAAATAGGTAGTACACTGCCTTTGAAAGATACAGGTACCCTTTTTTTTTCATAGATATGAATGCGCGCCATGGTGACAATGCTAGTAATAAGCGCAGCGGCACATATCACAGAGAGAGCACTTACAAACGGAAACAGCAACAGAAGGAGAATTTATATATTTTTGGCTTAAAACTAATGAAAAAGAAAACACTGAAGCACCTCTCTGCAAGCATTGCTTTAAAACAAAGTTAGTTCTGCAGCCAACGTCCCTCGACAGTATTTGCCTCCATTGCAACAAAAAAAAACCTGTTTCTTACATGTATTATCCATGCAGGAAGAGGAATAGCTACACGTGCTTCACTACACACTGTAGGAGGATACCATAGATAACCACTGACAGCTGAATGTAAACAAATGGGTGGATCTATAAAAATATTGACAGTTAGTCGATACAATGATTAGATCAATATTTTTAACATCGCAAAATCGTTCTTTTTTTTTTTTATTTAGAAAGTGAGGAAATATGTCCCTGGATACAGGAGGACTTTAATTATGACCAATGTATGATCCTGTAACTACTTGGTTTTGAATTTATACAAAAAATTGTAGCATCACCCAAAACTAATGTAAAGTATCCAAACAACAGAAGAATATGCATTTATTACATTTGAACATAAGTGTAGATATAAAACATTAAAACAAAGTAATCAGATATTAACCGAAAATTAATCATCCATCCCTTGTCTACTGCTTGTCCCTCATAATTTTGACAAAATAATACAATCAGAAATGACACAGTAAGTCACTGCATACGTCAGCAGCCAAATTAGGAGCCTTTTAAGCTGTTTACATATTACTAAAAGAGAAGTTGTCAAGTATATTGACAGTTATTCAATAGCGGTTTAAAGGCAATGTGGATACCGTGGTATTTGGGTTTCAAAGTCTTCACAATAATACCGTAACCACTGACGGTACTTTCAAACAAAAACCTTTGTGTCTATTTTTTTCTTGGCACTTTAGCGTTGGCCGGGTTTGAAAATAACTACATCTCCCAGAATCCTCTGCGCAGAGCAGAAACAGCAAGGTGGAGGCGTGGAACTCCGTAAGCAGGAAGTGAAGTGTGCCCGTAGTAAATGAGAAAAATTGTTGTTTTTGGAAATTTCCTAAAAATCTATACAGAACTTTTGGGGTTATATTGCCAACAAACAGACAAACAAACTTTGGCCAATGTAACAAAAGTCTGCATTCTGCAAAGCAGAGCGCACCACTTTCACCTGGAGCATTTCCAAGGCGACACAGCCAACAGTCCCGTCGCAGCACACGGAGGATATTCACCAAAAAAACCACTATTGCGGGAACTAGGAGTAAACTGAAGAACAACTTGATGAATTCTCCAAACATCCATCCATTTTTCACTGCTTGTTTCTCTTAATGTTGCGGGGGAGGCTGAAGCCTATCAAGCCGTGCTTAGGCGGAAAGCAGGTTACACCCTGGACAAGTTGCTACCTCAAACTGTCATGCAGAAAAAAAATTTGAAGCCCGCAAAGCCAAACATCAGTTTGTGAGGTATTTACATAATTAAAAGTTAAATACGTGAGTCAACTTTTCTGAGAAACTGCATTTTCCAAACTGATATAGCCATGTCTAATATGGAGGACACTGCTTCTCATTGAGTAAAAGTTACTAAAGTGCGCATTATTATGTTACACCGGATGTTTACCTTGAAACGTTATCAGACACGCAACTTTGTTTTTTTTTATGTTACTTGAAACAATGTATGTCCCTATAAAATTATTTGCACTTAAATATACCTGTTTGTAGTAAGATTAAATTTTTTTAGCATTATTATTTAGCATCTATTTACAGTAAGTGTCCTTTTCCTGAACATTCCTGCCACTTCATTTTGCACACTATGGCATTATTGAGTTTTTTGGACATATAA
The DNA here is from genome assembly GCF_033978795.1 of Nerophis ophidion. Lineage (NCBI taxonomy): Eukaryota > Metazoa > Chordata > Actinopteri > Syngnathiformes > Syngnathidae > Nerophis > Nerophis ophidion. The sequence continues at coordinate 44,922,816 of NC_084621.1, read as the reverse complement.
CACAATAATATTGTACTGTAGCCTTAAAACAGTGATAATATCGTACCATGAGATGTAGAGACTGTTAAATCCCTATTATTCAATGCCAAAAAATGTTTTGATTGCAATAAAGATGTATGTCCAATGTATAATAAGAATTTCTGGTAAAATAAAGCTGATAATGTTCCGCCCGAATGCAGCTGATATAGGCTCCAACGAGCCCCCACGACCCAGAACGGGACAAGCGGTAAAAAATGGATGGATGGATAAAGCTGATAATGACTTTTTTGTTGTCCAATTTAAAAAAAAAAGTATCTAAATACATTTTCATACTAGGTACATCGGTATCCAGACAAACCTAGTTCAATTGCATTCCCGGATTCATACACATATGCAAATGCCGATGGAGGAGGGGCATGAATTGCAATGGCAAGCAAGTCTCATTGGTGTTGGCAATACACAATGGCCTCAGGTGTGAGCATGAACTGCTGTTGGTGTTTACAGCGGGGCTGTGAAAGTGCTTGATTTCATATGCAGCGGAGCTTGCTTTTTAAATGTTAATATCGCTGTCGATAACTTACTCGTGGCAGGTAAATTGATGATTAATTGTGCAGCCCTACCAGAGGTGTACTCTATTTTTAACTAAACATGTGAAGTGGGTACTTACCAGACCTGTTTCGCTGAGGCACACGGTGTGCATGCCTCCAGCTATCACCTGTACTATTTTCTCAGGTAGGGACAAGAGTGCTGGCTTCTTCCTCTCAATGATGTCCTCTCCCAAACCCAATTGTCCAACATCACCTTGGCCCAAAACAAGCACTTGACCAGCCTCGGTTCCATGACTCCTGTGGTAAACTGGTTAACACGCACGCACACATGCACATTCATTCACAGGTAAGCCCAATTACCATCTGGGAATAAAGTGCTTATGGTTGTGCTGCAGTGAATTACTTTTATTCATACTAACCTCTTACTTTCTTCGGCTCTTTCACCTCTTCCACAATGACATCTGATTTCCTCTTGGTAGTAGACTTTCTAGCTGGCATGTCAGCAACTCTTAAATAATACACAACGAGAGATGTATCACGAATGGGTTAAAGCAGTGGTTCTTAACCTGGGTTCGATCGAACCCTAGGGGTTCGGCGGAGGTCAAAACACACCCGACTCATCGTGTAAATATAAACTTCTTCCAATCTGCGTTTTACGGATCTGGCAACAGCAGACTGATTTGCAGGTTTGTAATTTGTTGTGAGTTTATGCACTGTGTTGCTTTTGTGGTTTGAACAAGGTGATGTTCATGCACGGTTCATTTTGTGCACCAGTAAAAAAAAAACATGGTAACACTTCAGTACGGGGAACATATTCAGCATTAATTAGTTGCTTATTAACATGCAAATTAGTAACATATTGGATCTTAACTAGTCATCATTAAGTACTTATTAATGCCTTATTCGGCATGGCCTTATTATAACCCTAACCAAATAACTCAAAATTAAGTCTTTATTACTTAGAATATGTTCCCCTAGTTTCCAAATAACTCTAAATTAAGTCTTTGTTAATCACAATATGTTCCCCTACTGTCCAAATAACTCTAAATTGAGTCGTTGTTACATAGAATATGTTCCCCTAGTGTCCAAATAACTCTGAATTAAGTCTTTGTTAATTACAATATGTTCACCTAGTGTCCAAATAACTCTAAATTGAGTCGTTGTTACATAGAATATGTTCCCTTAGTGTCCAAATAACTCTAAATTAAGTCTTTGTTACTTAGGATATGTAACCCGAGTGTCCAAATAACTCTAAATTAAGTCTTTATTACTTAAAATATGTACCCCGAGTATCCAAATAACTGTAAATTAAGTCTTTGTTACTTAAAATATGTTCCCCTAGTGTCCAAATAACTGTAAATTAAGTCTTTGTTACTTAAAATATGTTCCCCTAGTGTCCAAACAACTCTAAATTAAGTCTTTGTTATTTAGAATATGTTCCCCTAGTGTCCAAATAACTCTAAATTAAGTCTTTATTACTTAGAATATGTACCCCGAGTGTCCAAATAACTCTAAATTAAGTCTTTGTTACTTAGAATATGTTCTCCTAGTGTCCAAATAACTCTAAATTGAATCGTTGTTACTTAGAATATGTTCCCCTAGTGTCCAAATAACTCTAAATTAAGTCTTTATTACTTAGAATATGTGCCCCGAGTGTCCAAATAACTCTAAATTAATTAAGTCGTTGTTACTTAGAATATGTTCCCCTTAATTAAGTGTTACCAAAAACATCTAACTTCATCTTGAATTTGAAAAAAACAAAAACATTTTATTTTTCACTGAGGAAGGGTTCGGTGAATGCGTATATGAAACCGTTGGGGTTCAGTACCTCCAACAAGGTTAAGAACCACTGGGTTAAAGACATGTATTGGAGGAAGCCACTGTGAGGAGAGTGTGGTTCAATAAAGGAGGCATTGTATGACAGTTGTCAGGAGGCTGTCACCCTTCCAGCTACTTTTGCACCCCGACACACATTCAATGCTTGCGGTTCAATGAAACAACGTCTTCTTCAACATTAACAAAAGTAATCAGGACGTTTTGACTATGAGGGAACGCACTGAAGTTCCAAATTATCGCTTTAGTATTTATTGAGTTCTAAAAGCCACCTGAAAGTTAGCTTCCATTGGCAGTGCGGATGTGCAGCCCGGTGTTCGTGTTGTCAATTACTCACCAAAACAAATAAGTAACTAAATGTACTAAAAACGTATCGTTTTGAACAGTAGTAGATCCAATTTACCGCCAAAAGGAGTAGGATGGCAGTAAGGGGACACAAACACGTGCACGTCCAAGTCACAACTAGCATAGATAGCTCCGCCAGCATGCCAGTCGGGTAATTTACCAGCAAAACATGGGACTTAATTGACTGTTTACTAATCGTTCATGTTTCCGGAAGACAGTTTAAGTTTAGTTTAGTTGACCAACCTGTGACGGGAACAAAGTTTGTAGGCTGGCTTGAAACGAACATGCACACTCACGCAGTCACTTCCAGGTCAATGGGAAAACCAGTCGAGTACTCTCGCGATAACAACTGTGATTTAGATGCTTCTTAAAGAGACAGTAGCCTCCTTCGAGCTGGGCAGAATTATTGGAGTCACAGCAAAAGTCTTACCTTTATATCTGATTTATATTACATGCAATTCAGTGCAGCAATATGTATTACTCAAATGTACGTCTCTTTTTGATGGATTACGATTTTGTAGTTTACATTCACTAGTACATACATTTACCACGAATTGATTAACGCAGTGGTTCTCAAATGGGGGTACGCGTACCCCTGGGGGTACTTACAGGTATGCCAAGGGGTACGTGAGATTTTTTTTAAATATTCTAAAAATAGCAACAATTCAAAAATCCTTTATAAATATACTTGAAAAAAAATGGGTTGTACTTGCATAGCGCTTTTCTACCTTCAAGGTACTCAAAGCGCTTCCACATTTACCCATTCACACACATTCACACACTGATGGAGGGAGCTGCCATGCAAGGCGCTAACCAGCACCCACCAGGAGCAGGGGTGAAGTGTCTTGCTCAGGACACAACGGACGTGACGAGGTTGGTACTAGCTGGGGATTGAACCAGGAACCCTCAGGTTGCGCACGGCCGCTCTTTCACTGCGCCACGCCGTCCCATATTTATTGAATAATACTTCAACAAAATATGAATGTAAGTTCATGAACAGTGGGGGGGAAAAATACAACAATGCAATTTTCAGTGTTGACAGCTAGATATTTTGTGGACATGTTCCATAAATATTGATGTTAAAGATTTCTTTTTTTGTGAAGAAATTTTTAAAATGAAGTTCATGAATCCAGATGGATCTCTATTACAATCCCCAAAGAGGGCACTTTAAGTTGATGATTACTGCTATGTGTACATAACTTTATTTATAATTGAATCACTTGTGGGCTTCACGGTGGAAGAGGGGTTAGGGCGTCTGCCTCACAATACGAAGGTCCTGAGTGGTTAGGGTTCAATTTCGGGCTCAGGATCTTTCTGTGTAGAGTTTGCATGTCCTTCCCCGTGAATGCGTGGCTTCCTCCCACTTCCAAAAACATGCACCTGGGGATAGGTTGATTAGGCAACACTAAAATTGGCCCTAGTGTGTGAATGTGAGTGTGAATGTTGTCTGTCTATCTGTGTTGGCCCTGCGATGAGGTGGCGACTTGTCCAGGGTGTACACCGCCCGATTGTAGCTGAGATAGGCACCTGCGATCCTAAAGGGAATAAACAGTAGAAATGGATGGATGAATCACTTGTTTATTTTTCAACAAGTTTTAAGTTTTTTTATATCTTTTTTTCCAAAGAGTTCAAGAAAGACCACTACAAATGAGCAATATTTTGCTCTGTTGTACAATTTAGTAAATCAGAAACTGATGACATAGTGCTATATTTTACTTCTTTATCTCTTTCTTTCAACAAAAAATGCTTTGCTCTGATTAGGAGGTACTTGAATTAAAAAAATGTTCACAGGGGGTACATCACTAAAAAAAAGTTGAGAACCACTGGATTAACCTAATAAAGTTGAAAAACATATTTGGGTGTTACTGTTTAGTGGTCAATTGTACGGAATATGTACTGTACTGTGCAATCTACTTATTAAAGTTTCAATAAATCATGTTTTGACAAAAAAACGTATCCATAAAAATAACTTGCTTTTAAAATGTCCACCCCTCCATCCATTTCCTACCGCTTATTCCCTTCGAGGTCGCGGGGAGCGCTGGAGCCTGTCTCAGCTACAATCGGGCGGAAGCCGGGGTACACCCTGGAAAGGTCCCTACCTCATCACAGGGCAAACATGGAAAGACAGACAACAATCACGCTCACATTCACAATAGAAGGCCAATTTGTAGTGCTGTCAATCAGCCTATCAACGGGTGCATGTCTTTGGAGGCGTAAGAAAGCCGGAGTACCCGGAGGGAACCCACGCAGAACATGCAAACTCCACACATAAAGATCCCGAGCCCGGGAATGAACCCAAGAGTCAGGACTACTCAGGACCTTCGTATTGTGAGGCACATGCGCTAACACCTGTTTCACAGTGCTGCCCGCTTCTAAAATAGTTTTTTGTTTTTTATGTGTATCATAAGCTGACCATATTGGGAAATCCTAAAAAGAGGACACAGATTTGCGTGCCAAGGCGGGCAGCATGCTAAGGCCGGGACTAGGTAAAAATGTGCCAATGATACTTGAACTTGCTTTGTAAATAATATATTTATTTCAATAAAGCATTTTTTTCCTTTGTTGACAGCAATGTTGGCACTAGGAATTTTCAAATGGAGTCACATGGACCCCATCATGTCATAAAAATGGGGCCCCACAGTAAATTTTTGGGGTCCCACTTTTTTGTAAGCGTTTTGAAAACAAATGATAAACGTATGCATTGTCCTGTTTCTCACATTATGTACTGTGTTTTGGAGAAAGCTTATCATAATCTTAACTTAATTTATTGACACAAAATAATATAAAAGGAAGACAAATTAGTATGCATATGTAAATGTATTCAGTTATAAACATTTATTCACTTTCTTCTTTCTTTCATGGATCTAAACTTTACCGCTGCTGGTAGTTTTTTCTATGTTTTTATTTAATAAGTTGTAAGTGCATTTATTTCAGTATAAAAGTGCAAAAAGTGTTTTGCTTGGGTCATGAAATGATGACAATGGTGTGCCAGGGCATACATACATTTTATTTTTAACGCTTAAATCTCTGGAGTCTACATCAACTTCAGATCTACAGTATTCCTCATTTCAAAATGTTTTTTTTAATGTTTGTTTGTTTGTTTTCCACCCTATTTTGTCAAACAAAACTATATTTTTTATGGAAAACACACAAAGTATATGAAATCTTTCACCAAAATTATTTTTAAAAGTGTAATATTTGATGCGAAGTAATCAGGGATGAGGTGGGGGGGAAAGGGGGTTTGTATATTGTAGCGTCCCGGAAGAGTTAGTGCTGCAAAGGATTCTGGGTATTTGTTCTTTTGTGTTTGTATTGTGTTACAGTGCGGATGTTCTCCTGAAATGTGTTTGTCATTCTTGTTTGGTGTGGGTTCACAGTGTGGCGCATATTTGTGACAGTGTTAAAGTTGTTTATACGGCCACTTTCAGTGTGACCTGTATGGCTGCTGAACAAATATGCCTTGATCGACATCCGAAACGCGGTTTCGCTGCCTCTGCCTCACTAATTCTGCTGCGTCCGCACACCTTCAAAATGTGTTTTTTTCAACCCCTTCATAACCATGTACTTACATTGAAAATAAACGGACATTTGAGGCATTTAAGAAACCTCGCCTGGTCAGGCCCGTAAAGGGGACATGTCCGGGGAAAAGGTCAGTCTGTTATAGGCATATAATTTCATTTGTGCAAACCACTTACTCTTGAATACTTTTCACCCCACAATATTTTGATGGATGATCAGCAGGCATGAGACATTAAAACAGTTGAAAACTTGTTGAATTAGTGCCTGATGTTGAGCAACTCAAACCTAACTTTGAAACAACACACTTTTTGACAATGTTTAATCAATGCTGAGTTCTGACACTGATTTGACCATTGAATTTTGGTCATTTACCAACCAATATTTCATGGAGTGGATCCGTAGTTGTGTATGTATGTATGTTTGGAGCATGCGCAGTTTGTACAGTAAAGTTAACGCCACTGAAGTGGACAGCCGTGTGTGTGTGTCCCTGATTTCTGTATTTTACACCACAAATATAACGTTGAAACAACATGCTTTTGACATTTATTCAATACCAGGTTGTAACGTGACCACATACTTGCCTACCCTCCCAGATTTTCCGGGACACTCCCGAAATTCAGCGCCTCTCCCGAAAACCTCCCGGGACAAATTTTCTCCTGAAATTGAGGCGGAGCTGGAGGCCAGGTCCCCTCCAGCTCCATGAGGAACTTAGTGACGTGTCGACAGCCTGCTTTCACGTCCGCTTTCCCACAATATAAAAAGCAAGCCTGCCCAATGACGTTATAACTGTAGAATGAGCGAGGGCGAGTTCTTGGTTTCTTATGTGGGTTTATTGTTAGGCAGCTTCATTAACGTCCTCCCAGCGCGGTAACAACACACAACAACAGCAGTCACGTTTTCGTCTACCGTAAAGCAGTTCGTCTGCCGTAAACAGCAATGTTGTGACACTCTTAAACAGGATAATGCTGCCATGTACTGTACATGCATATGTGACAATAACATCTACGGCTTTTAGAGAGTGCAGAAGAATGAGGAATATACAGCCATGGCGACGCCGTCGACAAGTAAGATGAAGAAATACGCTTGTAAGTTCCAAGCCGAAGCTGCGATTGGACCTGGATAGCCTCCGGGAAGAAGTAGTGGACTACCAATTGCTTGGCAGTGAAGATCTTCCTCAGGAATCAAAGATTGACCGGTTTTGGGCCATGCTGCAAGATTCCAGACTCTAGTGCATTTGATGGAAGCACTTTTGTGCGTGCCACACAGCAATGCATCATCAGGGAGGGTGTTCAGCATCGTTATAAAAATAGTGACAGAGAATAGAACAAGGATGGACAATTCAACCCTTAACTCAACAATGAGTAGATGAGTGTTATGTGTGTGTGTATATGTGCAAATAAATGAACACTGAAATTCAAGTATTTCTCTTATATACATATATATAAATATTTATATATATATATAAATATATATATACATATATAAATATATATATACATATATATAGCTAGAATTCACTGAAAGTCAAGTATTTCTTTATATATATATATATATATATATATATATAAAATATATTATGGGAAAGCGGACGTGAAAACAGGCTGTCGACGCGTCACTAAGTTCCGCACGGAGCTGGAGGGGGCCTGGCCTCCAGCTCCACCTGAATTTCGGGAGAAAATTTGTCCCGGGATGTTTTCGGGAGAGGCGCTGAATTTCGGGAGTGTCCCGGAAAGTCCGGGAGGGTTGGCAAGTATGTGGTCACGTCAAAATTCACGTTAAAACCTGGCATTGAATAAATGTCAAAAAGCATGTTGTTTCAACGTTGTATTTGTAGTGTAAAATATAGAAATCAGGGACACACACACACATACATATACATATATATATATATATATATATATATATATATATATATACACAGTATATGAAATACTTGACTTGGTGAATCCTAGCTATTTACTCCTCCCCTCTTAACCACGCCCCTGCCCCCAACTCACCCCCCACCTCCCGAAATCGGAGGTCTCAAGGTTGGCAAGTATGCGTGACCAAGAATTGATTAGGTGGACCCCGACTTAAACAAGTTGAGAATCTTATTCGGGTGTTACCATTTAGTGGTCAATTGTACGGAATATGTACTGAACTGTACTGTGCAATCTACTAATAAAAGTTTAAATCAACTTATCAAAACATTGATTTTACCATTGGCATTTACTCATTTTCCAACTAACAACGTGGATACGTTAGACATTAACATTATTTAAATGTATTGAATATGACTATTTTGCAACATTGTTTAGAAGTCAGTTAAAAAAAAAACATACATATAATCAACATTGTATCACACTTCACGGTGGCAGAGGGGTTAGTGCGTCTGCCTCACAATACGAAGTTCCTGCAGTCCTGGGTTCAAATCCAGGCTCGGGATCTTTCTGTGTGGAGTTTGCATGTTCTCCCCGTGAATGCGTGGGTTCCCTCCGGGTACTCCGGCTTCCTCCCACTTCCAAAGACATGCACCTGGGTATAGGTTAATTGGCAACACTAAATTGGCCCTAGTGTGTGAATGTGAGTGTGAATGTTGTCTGTCTATCTGTGTTGGCCCTGCGATGAGGTGGCGACTTGTCCAGGGTGTACCCTGCCCTCCGCCCGATTGTAGCTGAGATAGGCGCCAGCGCCCCCCGCGACCCCGAAAGGGAATAAGCGGTAGAAAATGGATGGATGGATGGATGGATGTATCACACTGTCTTGTGCCTGCTGGGATGTTGCAGTTGTTTGGCAACCTACGGCTTCTGACGCGGCTTGTAGCTTTCAATGTGATTTTTTTATGACAAATGCAGGAAATTAGTATTTTGGAAGTTTTTCTATAATTTCCGTTTATCTGTGAGGCCATAAATGTTTCCTGTTTTATGAGTCGTTTTATGTTTTGGAGCACGAAACTATTTTTCTTTAGTGAAAGAGAGGGCAATAAGGGTCCCCTTGTGTGTTGCGTTCAGTTACACTCTGGAAACACAAAGTCCTGAGGCTCTCATCACTGTATGCTTCAACTTTATTTGGCTCTTTGGTCGGCTATTTTTCAGCTGTACTGCAGACACTGAATAACCAACATGTGTAATTGTACTAAAAACGTGACATTGTATGAAAACAAATTTGGTTAAAACTTTTTACTTTAAACAGAATCGTACTAAAACTGGGGCGTATGAAAACCGAGGTATTACTGTACTGTGTATTGCCATTTTACATTAGATTTATAAGGATTGAGAGGGAAAACAACTGAAAGTCAATGTATATAAACTAAGCAACTGATTTAAAATTTACTTAGCTACTCCGAATGTTAATATCTATGTAACGATGTGTTTATTTCCACAAGCATTCATACTTGAACAATCAGCAGATTGAGCTGTCTGGGTCGGCATAGCTCCGTTGGTAGAGTGGCCGTGCCAGCAACTTGAGGGTTGCAGGTTCGATTCCCGCTTCCGCCATCCTAGTTACTGCCGTTGTGTCCTTGGGCAAGACACTTTACTCACCTGCTCCCAGTGCCACCCACAGTGGTATAAATGTAACTTAGATATTGGGTTTCACTATGTAAAGTGCTTTGAGTCACTAGAGAAAAGCGCTATATAAATATAATTCACTTCACTTCAGTGTCTGGCAACTTGACACCAGGTGTCACTGGATCCCCAGTTTCCAATTTACAAATGGAGTTCCTGCCTACATTGCCCTTTGAACGCCAACAAAGACAGAATGATTTAATAGCAGAGCACATGTTAAATCATTGCACAGAAGGTTCAGGCTGAACGATTTTTAATTAGATCCAGATGTTACTATGTACAATTAAAAGCAAAAGAACTATCAGTCCGTACATCTTCATTCAACTAAAATGGAACCTAGTTTTACAGAAAGGGTACACATTGACATTCCCTTTCTTGTAGCATTTAATCATAAACTAAGATTCTGTGCTTAAAAAAATAGCAAACTATAATACTTTATTTAAAATTTCTTTTCAAACGAAAGGAAGACAAGATATACACAAGCATTGGTTTAACCTATATCCACCTGTACACAGCAAAGAGAACCCTGTAAGCTACTGGCCAGACAACACTACAAAATAAAACAGTTTCAGTTTCCCAAATATAAATTCCAGCCAAAATGATCCCCTGTTGACCGTTCATACATTTTCAGATTTTTTTTTGTGATAAATCCCTGATCTACTCACAGCAGCTTACATTGAACTCATAGTAGACGTAACTAGCATGGACCCTACAACAGAAAGGCTACAGAAAAAGCATTGTGTGTGTGATTAAAGGGATGTAGAAAAACTCTTAGAAAAGTATAAATGAAGAGAGGTTAACCAGATCCAATGACAGTCGGATCCGTGTTGGCTCATGCAGTAGATTTCAGAAATAGTTGATATGAATACCAATATCCTGTCTTTTCTAGGCATTGGGTACATTGGCAAACAAACTCACCGACAGAGACCTGACCTGCACTTTTTCTATTTCTAGACTCACGCTTAATGGCCACCTCACATCACAACGATAAATACAGGCAAGCCAAAGAAAAAAAAAAGAAAAAAAAATCTGTCACTACTGTTGTGATCAAAATAATAATATAAAATTTCTTGTGCATTACACAATACTTTGTAATTAGATCTTTGCGAGTTTCATTCTAAGGTATTATAATAGCAATCTGTACAGTAAATACAAAAACACACAATATCCCAGAGATGTCCAATCCTAAAACAGAATATCCCAGTCTTCATCCTCCAGTCCAAACTGGCTATCATCGCCATGTGTCGTCTCCAATATTATTGTGTGGAGTTCTAGAAATCATCATTTTTCTGTACTATTATTATTTAATGTTCTCACATTAACAAAACAAATGAATTAGCGTTACCATATACAGTAGAGAAGAAAAAGGCAACACAGAATGAGGCCGCAATAAAGATATTAACTAGATCCAAGTCCATGAGGGCCGCTGCATTATAGCAGAGGGAGAAGCAACCCTGCACTTGTAGGTCCTCTGCAAAAGTCACCATTTGGTTGGCACAAGTTTTCGTATCATCCCTGTTATCTGAGATTAATACTGCATCTGCGTCATCTCCAACCACCACCACTTCCGTTTGCTGAAGCAATGCCGTGAAGAAGTAAGAGACGCAAAAAGCATTCTTGTCAGTTCCAGGCTGTCCCTGATCAGAAATAAAGTACATTCAGGAAATGAGAAAGGGCAAGCATGTGCTTGCCAAGATGACCTTAAGTGCTTCATATACCAGGTGAAAATGGAAGATGTTAAGGCCGGTGAAACCTAGAAGGAAAATAGACTTATGAGTTGTAAACAAACCTCCTCCTACTCCATCAATTAAGATTAAGGTATACCTTGTGTAGATCTTGCTGTCCTCATGAACCTCCATTTGAGTTTTTTTATAGTCATTAAGCTCTTTACGGATTGCTGCCTGCAGGACAAATAAACATACTTGATTACATTAAATGGTAGTGTACATATAGAGTTGGAAACTTGTGTTAAACAATGTCAAAGTGTAAAATAATAAAGTTTACGGATTTTGCCGTGACCTTGTACACCTGCCTGCAAGATTTTACGGTCTGGCATTACAGCAAGGTGGACATGCTTATTTGAACGTTAAGTCAAGCTCTCAAGCAATAATGAAAGACACAAAAAAGTAAGATAAAGTGTATTATTATTTAATCTTGGCATGCTCATATACCACCGACATGTGACATATAGTTAAATAAAAGCTGCAATAAACAGCTTTTTAAGCAGCTCTTGTACTGATCGGAGAGTGAAGGTGTACCTAACGTTGTTACCTGGAGAATCCATATATTAATGACGTTTTTTTTCCAACAGAGTTTGGAAAAAAAATAGTTGTGACATTTGTCTTTAAGATACACTGTATATATTTGATGTATTGGTTTCATTCACAATCTGGGAACAGCTCCACAAACGAACATCTTGCAGACAGACTAAAAAAAAAAGGTTTTATAAGTGACCATGTAGCAAAATCTACACCAAAGCCTATCCAATACAGTTGTTTTTTAACCACAGACCCAGGGGCTCATTGTTGGGCTGATAGCACCCTCTAAAGGGCCGGCAAAACATTTTTTCCCTCAGCTGTGGTCCGTTTGGGCCGCAAAAGTACTCAGTTGTAATACATTTTTTCACCATTTGTGATAGTAATGACACTATTAAACAGTAAGGAGCTAAAGTCAGAAAAAAGTTTCTTGAGCGCAAAATTTATGACTAAAGTAGTGAAGCTGTATATTGATTTTTGAACTTAAATTTTATTTACAGTTTATTTAAGAAAAATACATTTAGTTTGAATTAATTTACTCGAGCACTGCAAATGATTTTATTTTATTTTTAGCAGATTTTATGAGTCCCTTCTTTTGCAGTATACAGTATTTGGTTAGTACCTCTGTTTGTAAACAGCATGACCTAAAATCTGGTTTATACTTTTGCGTCACGTAACCTGTGTAAACAACGCCATGTTGCTCCAACCCCTGCATAACCTGACCTGCACCTCCCAAAATTCTAGATTTGCGTCAGTTGCGACGCATACTGCAGAGCTGTGATTGGTCAGCTTTTGCTGAGAAGAGTCCATGAGCACAGAAGAGCAGACTTTGTGGTTGAAATGCACACAATATTTTATGAAATAAAGCAACAGTGACTGATCATTTGCATTCAAACTGATATTATATACCTAATATCTGGACTTGCAATAAAAATTATTACTGCAAGTCTGTTTTAGCATTTTGTGTTGTTGTGCCCAGAAGTTGTCACACAGTATGACACTACGCTGTGTCATACTGTGACACAGCATAGTGTGTACATATATCCACACACACATATATATTCATATATATATATATATATATATATATATATATTCATATATATATATACATATATATATATATATATATATATATATATATATATATATATATATATACATAAACATATACACATACAAATGCATATATATATATATATATACATACATATATATATACATATATACATAAACATATACACATACACACATACATATATATAAATACATACATATACATACAAACATATATATATACATACATACATATATATATATACACATACACACATACATACAAACATATATATATATATATATATACATACATACATACATACATAAACACACATATGTACATACATATACATACATATATACATACATACATATATAGATATATATACATACATACATACATACACACACATACACATATATATATATAGTATACATACATACAGTATATATATACTTATTAGGGCTGCAACAACTAATCGATTAAATTGATTAAAATTGATTATAAAAATAGTTGGCGATTAATTTAGTCATCGATTCGTTGAATGTATGCAATGCGCATGCGATGAGGCTCCCCCCTAACCCTTTATTTATGAACTGCAACATTTACAAACAGCTGAGAAACAATAATCAAAATAAGTACAAAAAAACAGTACAAAACAGCGCCAGGGCGGCGCTGAGGCTACATCTCATGAGGTGGCAGTAAGCCAGCCAAAGATGTGTCATGTGCAGCTCACGTGACCACGCAGTCTCATTTGGTTGGAAACATTGGAAAAATGGCGGAAAACAGTACCGATAGTTCGGTGCAGAAACATCTGGAGGTTAATGCTGCATTGGAGAATAGTGTACGACCTAAGTCGTCAAAAGTGTGGGAATACTTCACTTTAAACACGGCAAAGAAGACAGTTTCCTGCAAAATGTGCAGCATGGAAGTACTACTTTGCTTTGGGAGCACCTGAACAGGAAGCATGTTTTATCCATGCATGAAGAAAACTCAAGGTAAGTAACAATTTTAGTCCATAGTCCGAGTACATTGATCCGTTGTGTCCGTCCTTGTGTCTTTTTAATATTTTGTTAACAAGGAGATTTTTTTCAGGAAGCGCAGCAGCAACTGATGTGTATTAACTTTCAGAGTGTTAGGAACGTTTTGGATAGTGTGACGTCTTCATTTTCTGTGTTATGAGCGGCAACAGGCATTCATAAGTTCAGCTTTTTTGTGACTAACGTTAACCACGGACCCAGGGGCTCATTGTTTGAGTTTGAGTTTATTTCGAACATGCAAGCATACAACATGATACATCACAATTTCCAGTTTCTCTTTTCAACATGTTCGAAAAGGAGGAGGAAGAAGCAGAGCTTATTTAATCCTACCCCTTTTCTTTACATAACAGTTGCTAAAACTTTTGTTCACTTCCTGTTCTCAATGTATTCACAATGTATACTCCATAAGTAATAAGTAATCACAATACAAATAAATAAATAAATAAATAAAAAATTGCTTAAGTAAATTGTATTCCATAAGATGAGATAAGTCAGATTATTTTGAGAATGAATGGGTGAGTAAAATCAGAATGTTTATCATGGTTCTTCATTTTTGTACTTTGTAAACACTTCCAGTTTGAAGAGTTTCTTGAAGTGGATCATATTAGTACATTGTTTGATTGCTTTGCTTAATCCATTCCATAATTTAATTCCACATACTGATATACTGAAGGTCTTAAGTGTTGTACGTGCATACAAATGTTTTAAATTACATTTTTCTCTAAGATTATATTTCTCTTCTTTTGTTGAGAAGAATTGTTGTATATTCTTGGGAAGCAGGTTATAGTTTGCTTTGTGTATAATCTTAGCTGTTTGCAATTCCACTATGTCGTGGAATTTCAGTATATTTGATTCAATAAATAAAGGGTTTGTATGTTCTCTATACCCAACATTATGTATTATTCTAACTGATCTTTTTTGTAACACTGTTAGTGATTGAAGTGTTCTTTTGTAATTATTTCCCCATATTTCTACACAGTAACTCAGATATGGTAACACTAGTGAGCAGTAGAGAATATAAAGTGATTTTTGGTCTAGAACATATTTGGCTTTATTCATTATTAATGTATTTCTTGCAACTTTATGTTGTATATTTTTACATGAGATTTCCAGTTCAATTTATCATCAATCATTATACCTAGAAATTTGGTTTCATTTACTCTTTCAATTTCTATTCCGTCTATTTGTACTTGTGTTTGACTTTCTTTTCGACTGTTACCAAATAGCATTATTTTAGTTTTACTGAGATTCAATGATAGTCTGTTTTTGTCAAACCATTTTTTTAATTTGTTCATTTCTTCTGTTATTATTTGTATTATCCACTGTGTGTTCTCTCCTGAACAAAAGGCTGTTGTATCATCCGCAAATAATACTAACTTTATATCTCTTGTAACTTTACAAATGTCATTTATATAGAGATTGAATAATTTAGGTCCTAGTATTGATCCCTGAGGTACACCACAGGAAATATTTAGCATTGTAGAAGTGTGTTCGCCTAGCTTCACGTATTGTTTCCTGTTCGTTAGATAACTTCTTATCCAATTTAAGACTAACCCTCTGATGCCATATCGTTCCAGTTTTTTTATTAAAATATTGTGATTAATTGTGTCAAATGCTTTAGTTAGATCCATAAACACTGCTGCCGCACATTTTTTACAATCTATTGCATTGGTAATTTCTTCTGTGATTTCAAAGCCATTGAAGTTGAAACATTAGCTCTGTATCCATATTGGTTGTCTTCGAGTATTCTATATTTATTTATGAAACTCTCTAATCTGTTATTGAACAGTTTTTCAATGATTTTAGAAAATTGTGGAAGTAAAGAAACAGGTCTATAATTTGTAAATAGATGTTTATCACCAGTCTTATAAATTGGTGCAACTTTAGCTATTTTCATTTTGTTTGGAAATGTACCTGTTTGAAATGATAGGTTACTAATGTACATTAATGGTCCTGAGATCTCATCAATCACCTTTTTTATCGTATCCATATCAATTCCATTACAATCAGTTGAAGTCTTTGATTTACATTTTTTCACAATTTTAACTATTTCCTCGTGTGTCACATTACTGAGGAACATGGAGTTGGGATTTCGCTCTATGGTATCATAATAGTCCTCAATTGAAACTGGGTCTGGAATCCTTTCTTCCAATTTTGGTCCAATATTTACAAAGTAGTTATTAAAGCTTTCAACTACTTCCTTTATGTTGTCATTATGTTTATTTCCGTCTAAGAAGTAATGGGGGTAATCCCTCTTAGTGCCATTTTTAATAATGCTATTGAGAATGCTCCATGTTGCTCTCATATTATTTTTGTTCCTGTCCAATAATTCACTGTAATATTATTTTCTACATGATCGTAGTATGTTTGTTAACTTGTTTTTATACTTTTTGTACTTAACTTCTGCCTCTGTAGTTCTTTGTACTATAAATTTTCTATATAGCGTATTCTTCTTCTTACAAGCATTTTTTAATCCTTTTGTCATCCATGGTTGATTATTCTTTCTCTGTTTACTACTGAGTTGTCTCCATGGACAATGTTTGTCATAAAGTATTATGAACTTATTTAAGAAATGTTCGTATGCTTCATCAACCTCTTCTTCATTGTACACATTATCCCAATCTTGCTTTTGTAGCTCCATTTTGAAAGCAATCATCCTCTTCTCTGTGCACAGTCTTTGAAATGTCCTTTTGTCTTCCGTGTTCTTTTTGCAGTTTCCATCATATATTGTAAAAACTGGCAGATGATCACTAACGTCGGTTATAAGTAAACCACTTGTAGTGTTATTATCAAAATCATTAGTAAAAATATTATCAATAAGCGTGGCACAGTGTCCTGTGATTCTGCTTTGCTTTGTGATTTTAGGATATAAACTGAATAAACTTTTGCTTGTTAGGGTTCAATAAGTCAATATTAAAGTCACCGCATAAGAAAATTATTTTTTTACCATTGTCCATGTAAGTTGCCTTGATCCATCCTTCAAATGTTTCTATACTTGACTTAGATGATCGGTATATACAACTAATTACTATGTTTTTGCTATTTTCCTGACATATTTCAATGGTAATACATTCTAAGATATTATCTACAGCAAATGACATGTTTTTTACCACTTTGTAGTTCAGGTTCTTCATCACATACACAGCTACTCCTCCTCCATTTTTGTTGGTGCTGTTAATATAGTTTAGTTCATATCCTTCTAGATCAAAATCTATTCCTTTTTTATCATCAATCCATGTTTCTGTGATGGCGATCACTTTGAAGGGTTCGTTGATGTGTTCCAAAAAGTTCTTAATGTTGTTGTAGTTTGCATACAAGCTTCTGCTATTAAATTGAATAATTGACAATTTGTTGTCACTTTTAATGTTGCTATTATATTGCTTATCTGTGTAATAAAAACAATTATTACTAATTATTACTAATGTGGGAAAAAAATTTTGTATCTAGATCTATATCGTTTTCCAAATCCTGGTTTTTGTGCTCTTTGTTGCAGAAGTTTTGTAGTTCCATATGTCCTTGCTCAACAATCTTTGATGTCGTTTCTATAATCTCTATAAGTGTAGATGGATAGTCCTGAATCTAAGTCTTCTTTTTTAGTCGTCCCTTGCAGTGTAGTAGTGTTGATGTTGAATTTAGGTGCTTGTTTTCTGTCAGAGTCCATTATCGTTGTTGTGGAAGCTGTGTAAACTTAAAATTTGTCCAGGTCTTTGATGTCATTGACAACAATTACTCTTGCTTCTGGACCTCCATTCAGCTTGATGTAGATTTTACAGTTGGCGCTCCAAGTTCCCTGGATTTTTCCCTGCTTTCTCAAGTCGTGTGCTTTCTTGGCGATTCCAGCATTACGTTTAGTGAGATGCTCATTCATGTACACATTTGTTCCCTTCAGCTTCTTTCCCTGTCTCAGCAATGCCATTTTAGATTTTCTGTTTACAAATTTCACGAGCACGACTGGAGTGGCGTTGTTGTCTCTTCTGTTCAGTGGGATGCATGTTTCGATGGTATTAATGTCGATTTCAATTTCCTTTGATTGCAGGAAGTTGACCACTTGCTGTTCTGCCGAGACAAGATCCATTTCATCTGGTTCACCTTCATTATTCACAGCTTTCGCATAGGATCTTGGTTTAATTCGGTGCCCTGTCACGATGATATCATTCATTCGTTTATCCTGCTCCATTTCATCTATGACATTCCACAGCATGTAGATGTCTTCTTGAAGGGTCTTCATTTGTTGGCGCATATCTTCTTGAAAGGTCTTCAAATGTTGGCACATATCGGAGACTTCATTTTTTCTGGTGATGATTTGAGTTTGCAGACTTTCAATATTTTGCTGCAGACTTTTCACATCTTGTTTGTGTTCTTCCATTGCTTTTTTCTGATCTTTTTTTTTTTCTTTAATTTCTTCTTTGATTTCAAGGAGTATTTTTAGTAGTACTCCTTGTTCCCCATCATGTCCTGTGTCCAGTCTCAAATCTTGGTCCCAGTTGTGTCCTGTGTCGGCTGACACCGAAGGTTTCGGGCTTTCAGTCTTCCCTTTAGCTTTTGGCATAGCGGCAGATCGATGACGTCAGTGCCTCTTGTGTCTTAAACGGCAGATACTTTAGCAACTTGCAGCAGGTTTAACTTGGTTGTTCCAACAATGCGTACCTTGTGTTGTTCACAGATCAATTTGAGGTGTTAGTCTGTCAACTTATAACACTGCGACGTTGGAAGCACTTTAAAACAGCTGTAAACTCGCCGTAGTTTTTGGTTGCTAGGCAACTGCTTTGAGCTGCGGTAAGGCGCCGATTGCTTGAGGCAAACGACTCATCCAACTTGCCTTATTTCAGCGTATCAGTGCCTCACAACTGACCAAAATGAGGTCAAGGATGCCAGGTTACTCTCCTGTGGCTGTGATCGCAAATAAGTGGTCAAAATCTTCAGAATAAACAAAAACTCCGGTAGCAAAAGCGGAGCCTTTTTCTTTTGCGTCCTTTCTCATGAACAGGAAGTGACGTTTTTTGTTGGATACAACGTGGGGCTGATAATGTGTCTCTGGCACATTTGACTCTATTTTGAGAGAGAAAACGCATGGTTACCAATTTGGAAATAAACGTAATGGACATAAATACATCAGGTTGGTTTCAAAATGGATCAATGTAGCCGTACCCGATACAGCTATATAAATATATTTAGATTTGAAGGACACTTTAGTATAACTAAACGTTATCAAGGTGCTGGAATAGTTCATGCTATTATTCACAGGCAGCCTAAAATGATTTTTTTATTATTCACAACAGCAACGTGTACAATATCTGATGCAGTTCTGATCTGATGAGTTACATTACTGTGTTGATATTGGTGTATGCTGCATTCCCAATGTCCATTTATTTAATTTAGCTGTTTTTTTAATGTGGTGGCGTATTTGTCTATTACGTCAGAAATTACTAATAAAATCAACTGGGTATGTATTGAGTTCCATGTAAATGATGCTACTATGTACATTCATTATATGGTTTCTCTCATTTAAAAAAAAACAAGCCAGCATTAGCGACTTGGTACAAAGGAAGGTCTGCACACCACAGCTAGCTGCTGCATTGACTGATGCTATCCTGAATATGTTGGTAACTGGCATGAGGCTACTATCTATGGTGGAGGATGAAAGTTTTAGACAAATGATTCACGTCCTCAATCCTGGTTACACTCTTCCCTCGAGGAACCATTTAACAAACTGATGGAGAGGAAGTACGAGCAGACATTCCATGCTGTGTAGACTGGCATAAAATCCACCCAGAGCAAAATTGCTCTCACTGCTGATGTGTGGACAAGTGTAGCCTACTTTGTCAATACATGCCACTATATTGGAGAAGATTGGAACATGAAGTCAATCTGCCTCATGACCACGCCACTAGAGGAAAGAAATTCAGCATCCAACATTGCAAAATGGTTGGAATGGGTAATAGCCAGGTTTGAAATTCCCCTAAGCAAAATTAATGCTATTGTGCAGGACAATGGTGCACTTTATAAAAAAAAAACATTTTTGTAACACTTGCCTTATTTTCTTTGGCAAGTCGAAAGGACATGGTGCCAGTATGCTGCTTTTTAAATTAAGTATCGGAAAGGATAGAAATGTAGTTTGTCTCTTTTATCCGATTATTAATTGATTAATCAAAGTAATAATCGACAGATTAATTGATTATCAAATGAATCATTAGTTGCAGCTCTAATACGTATACATATATATTATATATGTATATTCCATAATATGCATACATACAGTATATATACACAAGTTGAGTTTATACCAAAATGGATACATGGATGATACAGCAGAGGATTGGGAGAATGTCATGTGGTCAGATGAAACCAAAATAGAACTTTTTGGTATAAACTCAACATGTCGTGTTTGGAGGAAGAAGAATACTGAGTTGCATCCCAAGAACACCACACCTACTGTGAAGCATGGGGGTGGAAACATCATGCTTTGGGACAGGACGATTGATCCGTGTTAAGGAAAGAATGAATGGGGCCATGTATCGTGAGATTTTGAGCCAGAACCTCCTTCCATCAGTGAGAGCTTTGAATGGATGACCAAATACTTATTTTCCACCATAATTTACAAATAAATTCTTTAAAATTCTTACAACGTGAATTCCTGGATTTTTTTTTTCACATTCTGTGAAGTGTACTTATGATGAAAATTACAGACCTCTGTCATATTTTTAAGTGGGAGAACTTGCACAATCGGTGGCTGACTAAATACTTTTTTGCCCCACTGTAGATATGTACAGACTCACACACTCACACACACACAAATGTGTGTGTATATATATATATATATATATATATATATATATATATATATATATATATATATATATATATATATATATATGTGTATAAAGATAGCCAGTTGCTCACACAAACAACATTGCCCATAAGGTTTTTGGAAGAGAATTGCTAGTCATGCGCCAGCCTCTATGGAAGAGCTGTAAACGAGGCAAGACGCCGTCAGAAGGGACACAAGCTCCATGAAGCAAAAGTGTATACCAGCGTTAATTTTTTTTGTGACTGACCCTACGATTCAAGTCATTTGACAAGGTTTATCCTGTTAAACTGGATGCAGGTTAGATATAAATAGTAAAAATTATTAAAATCAAGAGTAAGTTACTAAATCAGTGTTAAAATTTGAGTGGACCCCCTCAGCAGTGGAAAAGTTTGGCCCCAACGTCAAAAAGGTTTAAAACCATCTGATCTAGAAAACAGGGACTTGTTTTAAATGTACATTTAAATCATCATATGTCCCCCTTCAAAAAGATCATACACAGACTAATTACCTTATCAGCAGGGGTCAGCTTGGTCCACGGCTTATCTGCTCTGCGATCATAGTCTTGGGCATCGGTGACTTCCACATACTCATGGAATCGCAAAATTTTTCTGGCATGCAGCTCTGCAACTGTGGGTCTTTGACTCAGCTACATAAAATGCAGGTTATTTAGGTATTGCAATATCAGCTAGTACACAGTATGACACATTATGTCAGTTGTACAGTACACACCTTTCTAGTCAGTCGTCGCTTAATCTCTCTAACTTCTGCTTGTCTGTCTGCCTGATTTTTGGCTGAAACAAGACAGGATGAGAACAACAAAAGAGCTTTATTTAGACACTATTGAAATAAGGCTTGATGTGCAGACAAAGAAGAAAAATGTGGCTTCTAAAATTAGATGTATTCTGTGACCCAGATTTTAAACGTCTGCCTCTCTAGGGATAGGCACCTTTCACATTTGAACCAATACGGTATCAACTCCCAATATCAGTAATCAGTATCAATTCTCCACAGTAACACATTTCTGTATTTTTGTGTGTTCATGTGATTTAATGTTAATTAAAAAAAAAACATTTACATTTAACACAGAACAAATAACAACCGTGCTATTCAGTTGTTATACTGTTTGCAGTGAGTAATCGTTGCCATTAAGTTAAATGTGCTGGTCTTTTCTTTGGTTAAGCACTACAAAATATTTGTAGGGCTTTGTTTTAAAGATGTGTGTATAAAAATTGATTCCTAAAAAATGTTGCGTCGAAATATTTGCTGTGTCAAAAAGCAAGACTCACTTTTGGCATATTAAGACTGCGATGAGGTGGCGACTCGTCCAGGTGTACCCTGCCTTCCGCCCGATTGAAGCTGAGATAGGCGCCAGCACACCCCCCGCGACCCCAAAAGGGAATAAGCGGTTGGAAATGGATGGATGGAAGACTGAAGCAATCGATCTGGTCTCAGAATCAGCCAATAAGGTGTCAAGTTTGAGATCAGATGACACGGGTTTTGCAAAACAGCATACAAAAGTCGGTTAACTGGGCTACCTAGGCATAATACAACATAATAAACATTTCATTGGATATTTTCACATTATAGAAATGATTCCAAAGGTTTAAATATGTGCTTTTGTGTGACATTACTGCACTGCTTCATACAGACAAGGCATGGGGAAGAGTGGGCGGGGCAGCAACAAGTTTGACACCTTGCAAACGCGAGTGTTAGATGAAGACTGATTTCTACAGCATAGTTCTGCAGTGAAGTAATATATTGAATAAGTGGATGTTTTTACAATATTAACCGAACAATAAAACACTGAATACTAACATTTCCTGTACTGCAAACCACCTCCTTAATCGACATCGTTTGTAGTCGAGCAAGAACAACAAACATGCAACAAACATGGCAAAACATTAATGCAAAGGGTAAAAAACACCAACTTATTCGACATATCACTGTTCTCCAGAACTTTGCTGTAGAATTCTTTCTCCGTCTGACGCTCGCGTTTGCGAGGTCTCAGGCTTGTTGCTGCCCCGCCCACTATGCCTTGTGCCTCATCTGCATGAAGCAGTGCAACAATGTCACTCAAAAGTGCATATTTTAACCAATCATATATTTAGTTTGAAAACATCCAACAGGCCGTGTTGAAGTGTTTATTATGTTGAGGGATGAAACTCGAAACCGGTTTTCCCGGTTGTTCGATAAGAAAAGAACCGAGTCCTCGGACTCAAACCCCTTTTTTTTTATAACAGGTACCCGTTAACGAGACCACTATAGTAAAGAAAAATAGTTGGTTCTTTATTCGAATCCGTCCCGACCAGAAATGCTCCGTGGTACATCACAAGAAACAACGTCACGTAGCTCAGTCATTAGGCGCAGATAGCGAAAGCAGGAAAACAACGGACGGGAAAAAGCGCTCCAAGGTGTAATGAAGTTCAAAACAAAAGACTTAATTCAATGAATAACTTTACTGAGAGATTTGAGCAAGGTACAAACACATGACCAACACTTTTGCAACCAACCGGAAACATAGCAACCAGGCTAGCAACGCACCTCCTTTACGGTAGCTGTCGCAACGTTTTTAAAGCAACCGCAGCACATACATATATATACCACATATCCCCCTTATTTAACTTTTCTTTTTTCTTTCCTTGTAAACAAAGCAAAATCACACTGTATATGTGTTGTCAGTCTAATTATAAATAATGCAGACGAGGCGTGTTGGCTGACTTCTTGACGTTTACTGCCGGGTGACGACATGCAACACTTTTCAGGGCTACCGCGCATGCTTGTCACTCCCGTTGCATGCTGGGTAGTGTAGTTGTTATATTCCCTAGCTCATAAAGAAATAATGTTAACTCAATAAAGTGTATTTCTTCTTTTAGCTTTAACTTTTCATATTTTAGCATTGTAACCACATTTGCAAACAACCTCTCTCTTTATACAATTTTCTTTCAATAAAGAAATAAAGTGCAAACATGTCAAAGCATCATAACAGTTATGTCAAATAGTAGCAGATGTGCACTTTTTGGAGAGCTGTAATATTTTCAGTTTTGTGCCCAAGGGACTGATTTTATTTAACACTATATTATTATTTATACACCTATAGTGATCACAGAGACAGGTTGTTTTTGTGTTGCTGTATATATTTGTTTTTCTGAAAAATCCCATTTAATATACTTTGGGTAACAACAGTCAATATTTATTTATTTTATTTTATTTTTTTAGGGAGATAATAGTCAATATTTATTAGATTTGATTTTTTTCTTATATAATAAAAGTGAGCTTTTGTTAAACCAAATATTATTTTTTTTTTCCATCTATAACAACCTATCTGGACTCGATAAGAGAATCGATAAGGAATCGGTTCGATAAGAGGATTCGATAATAGGCTCTAACTCGATAATTTCTTATCAAACATCATCCCTAATTACGTTGTATTACGCCAAGGTACCACATTTGCAAGACCCGTGTCACGTGACTTGACACATCATTGGCTGTTTCTGAGACAGGATTGCTTGCTTCAGTTTTAATTTACCGGAAGTAAGTCTTGCTTTTGGAAGCAGCAAATTTTGACACCAAATTTTTCAGCACTGAATTTTTTTCACAAAATTTTAAACGACTAATTTTTTTTCAATGAAATTGAGAGATGTAAAAAAAATTCAGTTTACAAAATTCAAAAGGAAAAAAATCAGTGTCAAAAAAAGCTTTTGTAATAAAGACACAAATTAACTTCCATACTTTCTATCAGGCATGCTAGCTTTGTTGACATGGAAAATATCTCGGAATAGACCAATCATTCAGCCTCCAATCAATATCGGCATATTTTTGAGAGAAAGTATGAGATCAATCACAAACGCTGAGTCCCTCTGGCTGACACTGTATTCATTTTACGTCCCCTGGCTAAAAGGGGCTTGCCTTTATTTGTGTTTCCATACACATTGTGGAATTGCTTCCCAAAGTTAGGAGTAATTATCTTAATTATTGCAGATAAACTGCATTTCTTAGTATCTTAATAAGTATGAATATAAAAAGCTAGCTGGTAAGCTAAAAGCTAAGCGAACCATTAGTTAAATTAGTGGTGTCTATAGTGGGTAGTATCACTATATGATCAATACTAGAGTGATTAGGTAGTTATTAGGGGTGTGGGAAAAATCGATTTGAATTTGAATCACGATTCACACATTGTGCGATTCAGAATCGATTCTCAGTTTTAAAAAATAGATTTTTTATTTATTTTTACTAAGCCAACAAAACAATACACAGCAATATCATAACAATGTAATCAAATTCCAAAACCAAACCTGACCCAGCAATAACTCAGAACTGCAATAAACAGAGCAATTGAGAGAAGACACGAACAAGACACAGAACAAACCAAAAGTAGTGAAATAAAAATGAATATTATCAACAACAGTATCAATATTAGTTATAATTTCAGCATAGCAGTGCTTAAAAATCCCTCATTGAAATAATCATTAGACATTTATAAAAATAAAAAAAAAGAACAATAGTGTCACAGTGGCTTACACTTGCATCGCATCTCATAAGCTTGACAACACACTGTGTCCAATATTTTCACAAAGATAAAATAAGTCATATTTTTGGTTTGTTTAATAGTTAAAACAAATTTACATTATGGCAATCAGTTGATAAAACATTGTCCTTTACAATTATAAAAGCTTTTTACAAAAACCTACTATTCTGCTTGCATGTCAGCAGACGGGTAGATCCTGCTGAAATCCTATTTATTGAATGAAAAGAGAATCCTTTTGAATCTAGATCCTGCTGAAATCCTATTTATTGAATGAAAAGAGAATCCTTTTGAATCGGGAAAAATGTTTTTTGAATCAAGAATCGTGTTGAATTGAAAAAAAAAAATCGATTTTGAATCGAATTGTGACCCCAACAACCGATATTGAATCGAATCGTGGGACACCCAAAGATTCCCAGTCCTAGTAGTTTTATATATATTATATATATATATATTTTTTTTAGACAAAAAAAGTTTTTCCATATTTTAGTAAATGTGTAAACCTTCAGGGAATAATTCCCTGTACACAGGAGTATTTTAAAGGCCAAACAGAAATGATTTAAATTACTAGTATATACAAGTGTTTGATTTTGTCTATATTATCGTATACTGTTGACATTGTTTTGCTCAAACAATTGTATGTAATAAAAGAGTATAAGGTGCTACTTTAAATATTGTGTTGAAATTATTAAGTATGAATAGATCTTACCATAAATACAATGAAAAATTTACAGTGATAATACATTCATGGGATCGGTGATGTTTGTATCAGAATTGAAAGCATAAAACCCTGATCAAAGCATTCCAAAATTGCAACATTACCTAAGAGACAGTCAGCAAAAAATACACCCGTTTACCCACAAAGTGCTTGTTTTAGTGCTAAGTCTACAACCGGGTGCAACCTTGGCAAGGAAAATTGTTACTGTTTGATTTTACGTGAATTGGTACTCAACAGTACACATGGAATTCAGTCGGTACCTTTAAAAGTACTGAGTAATAGTGAGTAGTAGTGAGTAGTAGTAAGTAGTAGTGAATTTGGTACCCATCCCTCTTCCTCTTCCACTGACATTGCACCCTATGCAAGAATAATTTTCAAACTTGGTAGTGCATCATTACAGAGAATGCATGAATGTAGAGTGAGTGAGGTTATAGAGGAAAAGAAGACTGAAAGTAACACAGAAGAAAAAAAATATGTCCTTCAGTTGCAACACAACTGTTTTATGTTACTGATACAAAAGTTCAACCAGGAAAAGTTGATACTCACGTTGAAGGATATTTCTTTGCTCCAGCTCCTCTGCAGTAGGACGCTGGCTAAGACGTCTAAAGGGAACAAAAGCGAATAGATTCTATTTTTAAACAAGTGAATCACTTTGTTATTCAAACCACAAGTACAACAAAGATCTTTTCAACATTTCATGAGGAGACGTACACTCACTATTGAAGTTTCTTAATAAACAAATGCAGAACTGTTATGATTTCTTTCCTTTTACCTTGTGAGTGCGGTACCAATCTGTGTGCGGATGGTCTCCCATTGCTCCCTGCTCTGCCAGGTGAGGCCGGTCTGTCCTGGTGGTTGGTCATCTTTGCCACTCCTCTCCTGCGAAAATCTGTCCCTGTCGGGCGCAGTGGAACGACTGCTCAATGCCAGAGTATCTTTCCTCTTCACCCTACTGGCCAGAGCACCTGGATAATGGACAAGCAACAAGCCAGCTATGACATTTTACTCTCTACTTTCATCTAGTGCTATATGGTCTTCCTCTTGAGTCTATTTCTTAACAATTCTATACAAGAAGTGTCTCACATTACTGATTATGAATTTAACATAGTGAAAGGTGGCAAAAAGAAGCCTGTGGAAACATATATACAATATACGGTCAGTTGTTGATATATCACGACTGGGTGCAAATTGCCATGAACACGCTCTGGGTATGCTGTAAGTCGCAATAACATGTCAACACCAACTACACACTACAGAGACTGGTAGCACCGAACATACACCACAGAGTGGGAAGTTATGTGCAAGTACCTTTCTTCAGGATTGCAGACAACGTTCATTCTTTGACCAGCCCATTCTATTGTGATATGTTTATATTTGCATATACTGTACTAACAAAACTCTGAGCCCACGACTATATGTTGTTTTAGCAATACTTCAGTCTGCTTCAACAGACCGCAAAGCACAAAAACGCTACATTGCTGACTAAGATATAGACAGTTTTTATGTTTGGTTGTCAATCTGTTAGTTAGCAAGTTACTTCCTGGTTCTTAAAAGATCACATACAGTAAAACTTCTATTTACAAACCCCTCTTTGTAAGAACTTTCCAATGTACAAACCACAGGTCAAATGAAAATGTGTTTTGGTGTAAAAACGTTGGATCCACCCAATGTGTGCATGCAGCTCAGCCATTTTGTGCCTGGCAGCACATCCATAGTGGGCGGGCTAATCGGTCTTCAGTGCTCACTGATCATTCAATTAGCACAGTGCCACGTTTAGCTAATATGCAACTTTGTGGTTTTTACGTGTTTTTCACCTTTCTTGTTAGTGTAATCCTGCTAACTGTGTCTGGTAATTAAAATAATATGATTACTTTAATTGTGGCCTAAACATTTTTTTTTAAATATTATGCTTGGTTATTATGTAGTTTAATGTTTTTAAGGGAGTGTGTCCAAACTTTTTTCGGCACAGAGCTGCATACAAAACAATTTTAAGAATGTAGGGGTCATTTTAATTTACTGTAATTCCCTTTTCTGTATTTTATGTACCATTTTAAAAAAATCCAAAACACTTAAGCTACTCCAGTGTAAGTCAATACTAAGTTGTTAAATATACAATTATTATTGATTGGATTAGATTAGATAGTACTTTATTTATTCCTTCAGGAAAATTAAAATTTGCAGCACAATCCCATTCAAGATAGTGAGATATCTTATTAAAATAATGTTTCCCTTTTTCATCTTAAATTGTATGTATTGAAAAGGGATGTCCAACGTCCTTTCTTAGCCAATAACTAGTTTATCGACCTTCAACATGTTCTGAAAATTACATAAATTCATTAGGTGTATAAGATATATTGTTTAACACTAACAACTATTTGCTTCTTCCCCTATAAAATATTCAAAAGCTAGGACGACTGTTTCATTTAGAAATAGCTCAGCGTATGCCGGTATATATTTAATTGATTTTTGCATCTTTAATGTATCAAAGTGGCCCCAGCCTCCTTGTATTTTTAGGTATGCTGCACTTGGTGGAAAAGGTTTCCCCTCCCAGTATAGCATATTATCTGGGGGCTAAAACAAATCAGGCCACAGACTACAAATGTCACCTTTTGAACATCCCTGCTATAAAGGAATCTAGAACAGTAACAATGAAGGTTGATAATATTCCACTGTAGTCCTGTAGGTGGCAGTGATATGCATAACGACTGGGATGTTGTATTTTCTTTTCTTTTTTTAGTTCTGTGGTAACAGAATATACATTCAAAAGCAAGCAAGTTTTAATCTGGATAGTTTGATGCTTACTCAATGGGGGTTCTTCCTCATCTTCCTCATCAGAGTCACTCCCTTTATAAAGCACAGGACCATCTGAATCGCTATCCCCTCGTTGCAGGCCATGCTCGTCGTCGTCGTCGTCATCTTCCTCTTCGTCGTCTTCCTCGTCGTCGTCATCTTCCTCCTCCTCATCAGCCTCTCTACCAGGAATGACACACATTCCGATGTCACCGACCATGCCCCGGCGACTCCGTGGCCCGAGCTCTGGCTGGGGGATCTCGCCGTCGTACTCCACCTCTTCCTCATCGTCATCCTCGTCCTCTTCGGAGTAATCATCTTCAGACCTTGTGGGAATGCAAAAAGTTTCAATTAGTTTTTATTTTGAACATTAACAAGCAATGGAAATATGACAAGATAGTCTTGTTAGGGTACTTGCTATACGATTGACCAGTCGCTCTTAACTCACAGTTTAAGTGGTTGGATGCTGATAGGAAGGGGGCGACCTCGATCTGCTTGGTAATCAGGAGGCGTTTCAAAGAGTAATGTGTGCGCACGCTGCGACCCGTCTGGTTTGGGTTGAAATGGGCCAGGGCTGGAGAGAGCACGCTGGATCATGATATGCAGTGGAACCGGAGCAGGGCGCTGGGGAGACTCAACAGTAGGGCTTGGTGGGTCAAACAAAATAGGTATGGGTTGGGGCAGCGGGTGTGGGTACGAGTGCTGATGGTGAAGGTGGTGGGGGAGCATGTGTTGGCGGGGCGGAGAGGGAGGTATGTGGGATGGCAGTGGCGGGGAGGGAGGAGTAGGAGAAGACAGCTGAAAGCTTTCAGAGCTCTGCTCCTCAAGAAGAGGCTGGGGGGAGGTGACGGGATGGACTGAAACAGGAAGATCCTCCGTGTTGCGTTTGGTAACTGGTGTGGTTCTCTTTGGGGGCATTGGTGGAGAGGGCTTAGCTGGGACCAGACTGGCGCCTCCCGTGCCTTGTGTGACGTCTCCTGCAGACAGAGGCAAAATCCATAATGTAAAGTCAACTTTTAAAACTCTTTCATGAGCGTCACAGACTTTGTTCTCTATCTTTCTTTGCTAATAATGTGAAATGAAAGCACATGCTACCCCCACTGTACAGTCAAGAGATCCAGTCTGACAGAACACTGTCCATATTAACAACTGGAATTACATGCCTGACTGAGCATGAGTGCATACAGAGAATGACGTAACGTGGCTGTGTCAACATGGATGCACACATTGAACTAACACGCAAGTGTGCAACATGTGCCCTGGGTCATAGACAAAGGAGACACAAACAGCCTTGCATGCGCAAGAAAGCCAGACTTTAAACCTGTGCATCGCAACCGAGTGGACAATTTTAGGCTCATAAGTGGCATGCACATGTTTATACCTTATTTGTGAAAGCTTTAAAGTCACATCTTTGTCAAGTCACCGCCATGATGAGTGCTGCCAAACCATAAGCATGCAGTAGACAAATAAGCTCTTAATCATTATGTTACAACATTCATGTTACAACTATCGTTATGTTACAACCATGATAGTGCATTCATTCATTCGTAGGTCCATCACATTCCAGGAGAGTTGAGCGGATCACTTCCTTAAAATTCCATTGATTAATTGCAGGCCATTGATCCGCTAAAAGTGTACTCTATTTGGCATGCCAAATTAAAGTATCAAGTTGAAATATGCTCAATTGCTTAAATACACAAAGCACACTCATTATCAATCCTATTATGGGCATGCAACCTGTGTAGATCACATTGAAAGTGACGCAACCAAGGCCTATCGGGGGGTGGAGGGGGACATACGTGAACAGCCAGAAAGGACGATGCATGGTGAAGAATGCCGACTCTGAAAATGGGGAGTGGTACTTCAGACACAGGGCACCCTGGTTTCAGATCCCAGAGTGCCTTCTTTTTACCTGAGCGCAGGCCTCCAGCCCGCCGGCACAAGTAGACAGGCAGGGACAGATAGACATCATACTCGCACTCTCGCTTCCAGCAGGACCAGTAGAGCGGAAGTTGTGCATTCTCTCCCCCCTGCAGGGCGGAGACTAACAGGGGGAGACGGAGGCCCTCAGCTGGAGTGTTTAATAGCTGCAGGTACATGGCTGCAGGCTTTATGCAGTGTTCAGGGGTGTTTACACACTGTCAACTTCATTTAAAACATTCTCAATAATACTGACAGTGGCTCTACAAAATACTTAAATAGCCTCTCTCAATAGGTGGGTTAAAACTTGAGAAAGATGGGTTTCTATTTGTCCCAGTGTCAGTCATGACAAATACAGAAGTATAACTGGTAATGTCAACATCATGCCTGTAAGTTATGTACATCCACACATCCACACAGCCAAATGTTGAATCATCAGTGATAATAAGCCTCACAATAATGAATCAAACAATGTACACAGTCCCACTCAAATGGGAATTAGGCAGCAATCCCAAATGAAACAGAAAAACACAACAGCCAGTGAACTGCAGCCGTGTGAACTGAGGCTCACAGTCACAAGAGTCCCTGTTGTCTTCAAAGTGTCAAATGACGGAGAAGAAAATAGTTGTTACAATAGTCAAGACTTTTATAATTAGCTAGATAAATGATGCTCAAACTGTTTAGAAATGCTCATTAAGGACACTTTTTCTTAATTGTTTCTTACATCAGCCCACTGAGCTTATTTATTCATAAATGTGATTCATGAAACATTGTAAATTGCAGCGCAAGGTAGCATATATATCAACTGTGCAACTAAACAAAGCTTACCCAGTATGCCAGGGTTACCCCTGTTCATCGGCTTGGGTGGAGGTAAAGGCGGCTGCTTGGCGGCCTGAGTGGTTGATGACGACGACCCGGCCGATGAAGACTGCTGACTGCTCGTGCCCGAGGAGGAGACAATCCTTGTAGGCTTCGATGCGACACCCGATGAGGAAGAGGCCGCCTGGTACTGGGCGGATGCCTGGTTGGACGGGGTGCGAGATGGCCCCTCGCTACCAGGTTCAGCCGTGGAGCTTATCAGCCACTTTGGAGGCATGACGGATTGTTTGGGCGGCAGAGGTTCACGAAGAGTGTCTTCAGGGTCAGGAACAAAATTGCTGTCTGACTCTATGAAAACAAGACACCATGGCAAATGATCAGTACAGTTGGACTATATTGTATAAGAACAGAAAAAAGAATCATTTTCTATTAAAATCAGAACCACATCTTTTTCTTTTTCTCCATTAGGAATTTTATTTTGAATTCTATCTAAACATGGCTGGCTATTAATGTTGCATTTGAGGACAACAACAACAGTAAGCTATTTTCTGCCAGCTCACCACTCCAAATATGCACCGTGATAGCACTTGATTGAGAATTGCATTATCCATGGATCAGTGACAATGCAATAAACGGCATAGGTGACTGCAATTACCAACACAACACACAACCTTCCCAGCATGACTACTGTATATCCAACGAATCCCGCATTCTTTAGAAACCTTTACACCTTTCCTTGGTTGCAACTCTGAAATGTTCGATTAATCCTTCATATTTACAGTCTTTATTTATTCATATTTACAGTCTATACAGATGTCCTGTTAAGCATCTGATCCTCAAAGAGAGAGAAGACTGGTTGAAGTGGGTGTTAACTGGAATTTGTTCTGATTTTGCCTGATAGCACGTCCTTTAGAGATGGGAATCGAAAACTGGTTCTTGTTCAGAACCAGTTACCAATAAATCGATTCCTTGGAATCCATCCATCCATCCTTCCATCTTCTTACGCTTATCCGAGGTCGGGTCGCGGGGGCAGCAGCCTAAGCAGGGAAGCCCAGACTTCCATTTCTCCAGTCACTTCGTCCAGCTCTTCCCGGGGGATCCCGAGGCATTCCCAAGCCAGCCGGGAGACAGTCTTCCCAATGTGTCCTGGGTCTTCCCCGTGGCCTCCTACCGGTTGGACGTGCCCTAAACACCTCCCTCGGGAGGCGTTCGGGTGGCATCTTGACCAGATGCCCGAACCACCTCATCTGGCTCCTCTCGATGTAGAGGAGCAGCGGCTTTACTTTGAGCTCCTCCCGAATGACAGAGCTTCTCACCCTATTTCTAAGGGAGAGCCCCGCCACACGGCGAAGGAAACACATTTCGGCCGCTTGTACCCGTGATCTTGTCCTTTCGGTCATGACCCAAAGCTCATGACCATAGGTGAGGATGGGAACGTAGATCGACCAGTAAATTGAGAGCTTTGCCTCCGGGCTCAGCTCCTTCTTGACCACAACATCCGCATTACTAAAGACGCCGCACCAATCTGCCTGTTGATCTCACGGTCCACTCTTCCCTCACTTGTGAACAAGACTCCTAGGTACTTAAACTCCTCCACTTGGGGCAGGGTCTCCTTCCCAACCCGGAGGTGGCACTCGACACTTTTTCGGGCGAGAACCATGGACTCGGACTTGGAGGTGCTGATTCTCATTCCAGTCGCTGCAAACTAATCCAGTGAGAGCTGAAGATCCCGGCCAGATGAAGCCATCAGGACCACATCATCTGCAAAAAGCAAAGACCACCAAACCGGAACCCCTCAACGCCTCGACTGCGCCTAGAAATTCTGTCCATAAAAGTTATGAACAGAGTCGGTGACAAAGGGCAGCCTTGGCGTAGTCCAACCCTTACTGGAAACGTGCCCGACTTACTGCCGGCAGTGCGGACCAAGCTCTGACACTGATCGTACAGGGAGCGAACCGCCCCAATCAGACAGTCCGATACCCCACACTCTCTGAGCACTCCCCACAGGACTTCCCGAGGGACACGGTCGAATGCCTTCTCCATGTCCACAAAGCACATGTAGACTGGTTGGGCAAACTCCCATGCACCCTCAAGGACCCTGCCAAGAGTATAGAGCTGGTCCACAGTTCCACAACCAGGACGAAAACCACACTGTTCCTCCTGAATCCGAGGTTCGACTATCCGGCGTAGACTCCTCTCTAGCACACCTGGATAAACCTTACTGGGAAGGCTGAGGAGTGTGAAACCACGATAGTTGGAACACACCCTCCAGCCCCCTTTCTTAAAGAAAGGGACCACCACCCCGGTCTGCCAATCCAGAGGTACCGCCCCCGATGTCCACGCGATGCTGCAGAGTCTAGTCAACCAAGACAGCCCCACAGCATCCAGAGCGTTAAGGAACTCTGGGCGGATCTCATCAACCCCCGGGGCCTTGCCACCAAGGAGCTTTTTAACTACCCCAGCACCCTCAGCCCCAGAAATAGGAGAGTCCACCACAGACTCCCCAGGCACTGCTTCCTCATAGGAAGACATGTTGGTGGGATTGAGGAGATATTCAATGTATTCCTTCCACAGATACACAACATCCGCAGTCGAGGTCAGCAGAACACCATCCGCACCATACACGGTGTTGAACGTGCACTGCTTCCCCTTACTGAGGTGGCGGATGGTAGTCCAGAATCGCTTCGAAGCCGTCCAGAAGTCGTTTTCCATGGCTTCCCCGAACTCCTCCCATGTCCGAGTTTTTGCCTCCGCGACCGCTGAGGCTGCACACCGCTTGGCCTGTCGGTAGCCGTCCACTGCCTCCGGAGTCCTATGAGCCAAAAGAACCCAAAAGGACTCTTTCTTCAGCTTGACGGCATCCCTCACTGCTGGTGTCCACCAACGGGTTCTGGGATTACCGCCACGACAGGCACCAACTACCTTGTGGCCAAAGCTCCAATCATCCGCCTCGACAATAGAGGTGCGGAACATGGTCCACTCGGACTCAATGTCCAGCACCTTCTCGTGACATGTTCAAAGTTCTTCCGGAGTTGGGAATTGAAACTCTCTCTGACAGGAAACTGCCAGACGTTTCCAGCAGACCCTCACAAGGCGCTTGGGCCTGCCAGGTCTGTCCGGCATCCTCTCCCACCATCGCAGCCAACTCACTACCAGTTGGTGATCCGTAAAAAGCTCCGCCCCTCTCTTCACCAGAGTGTCCAAAACATGAGGCTGCAAATCCGATGACACAACTACAAAGTCGATCATGGAACTGCGGCCTAGGGTGTCCTGGTGCCAAGTGCACATATGGACACCCTTATGTTTGAACATGGTGTTTGTTATGGACAATTTGTGACGAGCACTAAAGTCCAATAACAAAACACCACTCGGGTTTAGATCCGGGTGGCCATTCTTCCCAATCACGCCTCTCCAGGTTTCACTGTCGTTGCCAACATGAGCGTTGAAGTCCCCCACTAGGACAAGGGAATAACCCAGGGGAGCACTTTCCAGTACTCCCTCGAGTGTATCCCAAAAGGGTGGGTACTTTGAGCTGCTGTTTGGTGCGTAAGCACAAACTACAGTCAGGACCTGTCCCCCCACCCGAAGGCGGAGGGAAGCTACCCTTTCGTCCACTGGGTTGAACTCCAACGTGCAGGCTTTGAGCCGGGGAGAAACTAGAATTGCCACCCCAGCCCGTCACTCTCACTGCCGCCAACGCCAGAGTGAAAGAGAGTCCAGTCCTTCTCGAGAGAACTGGTTCCAGAGCCCTTGCTGTGCGTCGAGGTGAGTCCGACTATATACAGCCGGAATTTCTTTACCTCGCACACTAGCTCAGGCTCCTTTGCCCCCAGTGAGGTGACGTTCCACGTCCCAAGAACTAGCTTATGTAGCAGAGGATCGGACTGCCAAGTGCCCTGCTTTCGGCTTCCGCCCAGCTCACAATGCACCCGACCTTTATGGCCCCTCCTATGAGTGGTGAGCCCATTGGAGGGATGATCCACGTTCCCTATTCGGGCTGTGCCCGGCCGGGCCCCATGGGAACAGGCCTGGCCACCAGGTGCTCGCCATCTTGCCCCAACTCCGGGCCTGCCTCCAGAAGGGGGCCTCGGTGAGTCGCGTTCGGGCGACGGAAATCTGAGTCCATTTTGTTGTGTAACGATAGAATACTGCTATTATGATAGGCGGTAAGTAATACCAGTTATATATACAAATCCAGTTTCCACATGAGTTGGGAAATTGTGTTAAATGTAAATATAAACGGAATATAATGATTTGCAAATCCTTTTCAACCCATATTCAATTGAATGCACTAAAAAGACAAGATATTTGATGTTCAAACTCATACACTTTATTTGTTTTTGCAAATAATAATTAACTTTGAATTGGGAAAGGACATGTTCACCACTGTGTTTCATCACCTTTTCTTTTAACACAGTACCCGCACTCTTTTACTACGAAGCCACGCTGTTGTAACATGTGGCTTGGCATTGTCTTGCTGAAATAAGCAGGGGCGTCCATGATCACGTTGCTTGGATGACAACATACAGTATGTTGCTCCAAAACTTTTATGGACCTTTAAGCATTAATGGTGCCTTCACAGATGTGTAAGTAACCCATGCCTTGGGCACTAATACACCCCCATACCATCACAGATGCTGGCTTTTGAACTTTGCGCCTATAACAATCCGAATGGTTATTTTCCTCTTTGTTCTGGAGGACACCACGTCCACAGTTTCCGAATATAATTTGAAATGTGGACTCGTCAGACCACAGAACACCTTTCCACTTTGCATCAGTCCATCTTAGGTGAGCTTGGGCCCAGCCAAGCCGGCGCCGTTTCAGGGTGTTGTTGACAAATGGGTTTGGCTTTGCATAGTAGAGTTTTAACTTGCACCTACAGATGTAGCGACCAACTGTAGTTACTGACAGTGGTTTTATGAAGTGTTCCTGAGCCCATGTGGTTTTATCCTTTACACACTGATGTTGGTTTTTGAAGCAGTACCGCCTGAGGGATCAAAAGTCCATAATATCATCGCTTACGTGCAGTGATTTCTCCAGATTCTCTGAACCTTTTGATGATTTTACGGACCGTAGATGGTAAAATCCCTAAATTCCTTGCAATATAGCTAGATGAGAAATGTTGTTCTAAAACTGTTTGACAGTTTGCTTACAAAGTGGTGACCCTCGCCCAATCCTTGTTAGTGAAATACTTAGCATTTCATGGAAGTTGCTTTTATACCCAATCATGGCACCCAACTGTTCCCAATTAGCCTGCACACCTGTGGGATGTTCCATATAAGTGTTTGATGAGCATTCCTTAACTTTATCAGTATTTATTGCCACCTTTCTCAACTTCTTTGTCACGTGTTGCTGGCATCAAATTCTAAAGTTAATGATTATTTGCAAAAAAATAAGGTTCATCAGTTTGAACATCAAATATGTTGTCTTTGTAGCATATTCAACTGAATATGGGTTGTAAATGATTTGCAAATCATTGTATTCCGTTTATTTACATGCAACACAATTTCCCAACTCATATGGAAACGGGGTTTGTAATTCACAAACAAGGATGGGGCGAGGGTCACCAATTTGTTAGCAAATTGTCGAACAGTTTTAGAACAACATTTCTCAACGGGCTATTGCAAGGAATTTAGGGATTTTACCATCTACGGTCTGTAAAATCATCAAAAGGTTCATAGAATCTGGAGAAATCACTGCACGTAAGCGATGATATGGAACTTTGATCCCTCAGGCGGTACTGCATTGAAAACCGACATCAGTGTGTAAAAGATAACACCACATGTGCTCAGGAACACTTCAAAAAAACACTAACTACAGTTGGTTGCTACATCTGTAAGTGCAAATTAAAACTCTGCTATGCAAAGCAAAACCCATTTA
This sequence comes from Nerophis ophidion, assembly GCF_033978795.1. Lineage (NCBI taxonomy): Eukaryota > Metazoa > Chordata > Actinopteri > Syngnathiformes > Syngnathidae > Nerophis > Nerophis ophidion. The sequence goes on along the minus strand of NC_084621.1, from coordinate 44,885,235 downwards.
TCAACAACACCAAGGAACGCCGCTGGGTTCGTTGGGCCCGAGATAATTTAATATGGACTGATGCAAAGTGGAAAGGGGTTCTGTGTTCTGAAGAGTCCACATTTCAAATTATATTTGGAAACTGTGGATGTGGTGCCCTCCGGAACAAAGAGGAAAATAACCATCCGGATTGTTGTAGGCGCAAAGTTCTAAAACCAGCATCTGTGATGGTATGGGGGTGTATTAGTGCCCAAAGCATGGGTGACTTACACATCTGTGAAGGCACCATTAATGCTGAATGGTCCATACAAGTTTTGGAGCAACATATGTTGTCATCCAAGCAACATTATCATGGATGCCCCTGCTGATTTCAGCAAGACAATGCCAAGCTACGTGTTACAACAGGGTGGTTTTGTAGTAAAAGAGTGCCGGTACTTTCCTGGCCCGCCTGCCGTCCAGACCTGTCTCCCATCGAAGATGTGCAGTGCATTATGAAGCGTAAAATACGACAGCTGATACCCCGGACTGTTGAAAGACTAAAGCTCAACATAAAACAAGAATGAGAAAGAATTCCACTTTCAAAGCTTCAACAATTAGTTTCCTCGGTTCCCAAACATTTATTGAGTGTTGTTAAAAGAAAAGGTGATGTAACAGTGGTGAACATGCCCTTTCCCAACTACTTTGGCACATGTTGCAGCCATGAAATTCTAAGTTAGTTATTTTTGCAAAAAAAAATAAAGTTAATGAGTTTGAAAATCAAATATCTTGTCTTTGTAGTGCATTCAACTGAATATGGGTTGAAAAGAATTTGCAAATCATTGTATTCCGTTAATATTTACATGCAACACAATTTCCCAACTCATATGGAAATGGGTTTGTACATTATGGACAACATTGTAGTTATGATTGCCCTCAGACAGCTGTTTGTAACCGAGGAACCATATAAATGGATAAACTCCTCATCCTATTACACCTCTGCATTTAACAAAAAAATGTGTTAATAAGACCAATTTGCATTCAATAATATCGACCAAAAAAAAGCTCAATTTAAAGTACAAATGTATTTAGCAAGAAAGTTGCAGTAGGGAATGTGTTGCAATAAAGACTGCAATGAGCCTGTTTTGTGCATCTTTTATACAAGTTTAAACGTGTAAACCCCAAAAGAATGCAAGGACTGTTTTGCTTGAGAAATGGAGTGGATTATTTTCAATACCAGTGCATAATTATGAGGCATGTTTAACTAAAGTATGTTGCACATTAATATTGTTAAAATAATTAACATATTTAAAAAAATATTTTGTGTTTAAGTGTCAATATTACTGTACACTATATTTAAAATGCTGATTTATTGTCTACACATAAAATTCAGGAGACAGTCTCAGACAGTCTCCACCCTGGCTGGAGGGATATACAACAACACTGTGCGTGTGAATAAAAGGCGAAAAATGATGCAAACATCAAGCCGTGAAGACTCAGCATGGGGTGATCAGCTCATTGTGCGCCTACAAAACTGGTAGAGGTGGAAATCTTTATGCACCTCACCGTTTGATTTTGATCCAGGGGCTACAATTTAATTATAAATGTGTACACGCTGCTCCATAATGCTCCGGCACTATTTGTCTGTGCGAATACAGTAGGAACATTGCCTTCTTAATGTAATTTGGTTGTTAGCTACAGTAAGCACTTAATTTACTAAGATCCAAAAACCACACACTGCAACCTATAAACTAGCATTTACTATAAGTGGGTGTGTTGAGTGTGATTTACTAAGACTGTGTGTACAATTAAAACGTTGTGCGGGCAGCTTTATTTAAATGAAGATTTTGCGTGTACTGTACTACATGGGCATCACAACGGAGACACTGTCATTTTACTGCACTTTCATGTTATTCTCCTAGCTGTGACATTTTGTTATGCTTTCAAACATGCAGGAGACATCTACCATTTTTTATGGGTATTTTAGAAGCAGTCGTGCAGTGCATCTATATTGACACTTTTTTTTTTTACCACTGATGGTGCATGGGCGAGAGGCTGCACTTACACCGCTCAATACGCAAAAATGCATACTTCAAAAAGTTTTTTATAATAATCTTTGTGAAAAATCCAAGTCTTTAAAAAAAAATACAATAGGACACATTAAGTCCTTCATGGAGCTTTAAAATGATGTTGCTGAATAGACAATACTGTATGTCTAATGTGTATTATTTTCAACCATCCAAATATGTTGAAACGTACACAAATGATGGAGGATGGTCATCTGTCCATTGTGTGTCTGTGCAGCATTGATCCCGCAGTCGTGTGTGAAAGTGTCAGTTTGCACAATTACTAAATAAAACACAAAAAGTGCTCGCAAAACGGGTGAGGAATGTTGATGAATCACATTGCACACGCTAAATAATTATATTTGCATTATGTCCTCCCAGTATTGTGGGCGTTTCGATGATCAGTTTATATTTTGCATATTAATAAAGACAAGGACACAAAATGGATGGCAGGCCTTACTCTGCTCACTTAACAGACGCAATCCACTTTGCACAAGTTTAGTAGATCAGCTCTGCGTGTGCTTTCAAGTTTGCACATGTTTTAGTACACGCAAACATTTAGTAAATTAGGCACTGCGTGTCCAACTCTAACCTGGAGAAGAGGATTGATTGCACTTTTTTAGGCCTCTAACTTCACACACTGTACAACTTGGGTGTCCCACCTGAAGACAAAGCTCCTGCTGGGAGCTCTTAACCACAATAAGGTGAATCAGTTAGGAGGGAAACTAAAAAAATAATACCTCAATAGGTAAAATAAAGTATCCTTCATCCACATTTTATCAACCATCACATTTATCTTAACTTGATGGCCTAATTCTTAAACTCAATTTAACCTACAGTAGGACTTCACACACTATAGTCAATATTTACCAAACTGAAAAGTACAGTTGTCTTATGAATAATACACAAATATTCTTCTCTAACTAGTTTATCATCAGGTCAGCTGGATCATGTGACTAATTTAGACAAAAAACCTTAACAGTACTGAATACAGTCTAGACATAGTAATGTTTCTTTCCAAGTTATGTTTTACTGTACTAACAAACGTAGAGTCAACAGTTCCCCCTGTTCTTTAAAATAATATTCATTTTATTGTGTGCTCTGACCAGTAAGCATGTAAACACTTGCAGCATGAGGAACTTTACATTGACGCAAATATTGGTAGCCTGTGTAATCATTTTAATCACCGTTAAAACAAGAATAGCAACTGACTGTTTTGACAGAACACTTTAAGCAGCAAATACACAGAGCATTTAAGTTATAGTCGGTAGATTTCACAATTTATGACTCGCCTACTGGGGGCATCATACAGCGTCAAAAATAAAATGTGTCCTCTTCACGTTATCCCATTTGTTCAGATAATGTTATGTACAACACATTTAAATCCACACTTTTTTGTTTCGGCGCTTCTTCTTCTTATTCGTTGTTGTTTTGCGGTGGTTGCAGTCTGAGCTAGTGCATTTCCGCCACCCAGCTACAACAAATAAATGCTCCTGTTTTTCCTAAATTTAGCTTTTTTCTCTCAAATGACTTGCTTTTCACCTCTAAACCACTTGACACACTGACACTTTTCATTCCAGTTGGTTTATTCTTAAGTTTGAGATTTAACACTTATCTCCTTCTCTCCCCCTCCTCTGTTTTTGTCTTTTATATCCAAATATTGAGCTGCACTTTTCACCACAATTGCTATTTTCTCAGACTTATGCTTAGCTTGAAATGTACAGTTGATCGCTTCTGATTGCTTCAGCCATGAAACATGATTTCCTTTTTAACAATTAGCGAGTCCTCCTGGATTCTACAACACGTCTACTCTCTCCACAGCTTTATGTCCTTGCACTTTTTAACTGCCTCTGCAAATGATAGTTTATTGCTCGTTCACTGTCAATCAATGTTTATTTATATAGCCCTAAATCACAAGTGTCTCAAAGAGCTGCACAAGTCACAACGACATCCTCGGTTTAAAGCCCACATAAGGACAAGGAAAAACTCACAACCAAGTGGGATGTCAATGTGAATGACTATGAGAAACCTTGAAGAGGACCGCAGATGTGGGTGACCCCCCCCCCCCTCGAGGGGAGACCAGATGCAATGGACGTCGAGTGGGTCTAACATAATATGGTGCCCGTTCTTATTTTGTGTAAAGTATAAAGTGTGAGTGTGTCAAGTGGTCTAGAGGTGAAAAGCAAGTTATTTGAGAGAAAAAAGTTAAATTTGGGAAAAACAGGAGCATTCAGTTGTTGCAGGTGGGTGTCGGAAATGCACTAGCTCAGTCTGCAACCACCACAAAACAACAACAACGAATAAGAAGAAGAAGCACCGAAACAAGAAAGTGTAGATTTAATGTATTTTACATAATATTATTTGAACAAATGGGAAAACGTGAAGAGGACATTTTTTTTTTGACGCTATATGATGCCATCAGTAGGTGAGTCATCGATTGTGAAATCTACAGACTATAAGTTAAAGCTTTGTATATTTGCTGCTTAATGTGTTCTGTCAAAAACAGTCAGTTGCTATTCTTGTTTAAACATTGATTAAAACGAGTACGCAGGCTACCAATATTTGTTTTACATCTGCTTTTTTTTCTTGCCTCACAATCTGTGGGGCTAACACTGTGAGCTCCGCCACAATTTACACACTTTTCCTGCAACCCTGCTCCACACTTGCCATATTCATGGCCTCCACCACACCGTTCACATGTTTGTTCCCCTTTACAATAAGCCGCTATATGTTCATACTTCTGGCATTTGTAACAGCCCAGAGGAGGTGGTACAAACTACTTACTTTATACCTTGTGTACCCTGTAAATACAAATTGAGGAATAATTTTATCCTTAAATTCCACTGATATTGACAGGCTATCTACTTTTTCTACTTCTCTCTATGCTTTGAATATCCTCATGTTGAATACTTTCCCTCCTTTAATTATCTCCTTCATTTAGTCTAAATCCTCACTCACTGCAATACCATATGATACTCCTTTTGTTGGTTTCCTAGATTTTATATTTCTCCCCTTGGTAACTAATTTTTTACAAATGCCTTACAATGGCTTTTCTCTTTGCCTCTCACTCTTACACACTATTATTGGGTCATCATTGTAATATGCATTAGCCCTCCTTGCGTCACCTATGTTTCCACAGAGGAACTGAATAATTGCACCTGGTCGTCCCTTGAATTTTAGTATTAATATGAACTCTGCCTCACCACAACTCGCTTTCTCACTGCTAATCGATGAGCTATATTCCAAAACCTTTTGATGCGAAATTGTTCCTCATCAAAGTCACTGCTTTCCTCACTTCGACTCAAATCCCTTTTCAACATTGCCATTAGTAATTGATCATTCAGCCTCCGACCTGATTACCAATTTTCAACTTTTTTGCGGCCTCACATGTTTTAGCAATGCCTGTGGAACATTCAACTTGAACTTCCTCATTTCTGAAGGAAACACATCTGATTGGCCACCTTCTTCGCTAACTCCCACCCTCTGTCATCCATCCATCCATTTTCTACCGCTTATTCCCTTTGGGGTCGCGGGGGCACTGGTGCCTATCGCAGCTACAATCGGGTATAATGTACGATATTAAAAAACTGTGATTGGATATATTCTAAACTTATCCAAGCCATTAAAAAGACACAATTAAATATGATTGGATTTTGGCTATGACAACTATTAGTCTTGTTTTTATATTTGACAACACTGGTTTACTGAGGGCTGAAGGGAGGGGCTTGTGTGTCTGCGTCAGCGCGGACTAGCGGAGCCTTACATATGTGATGGAAAGAAAACAGGGAAGATGATATCTACTGCAGCGTGTCCCTTTTCAGCGGATTCCTCCGCTACTGGGGATAATTTGTACGTTTTGTGGGCTACATTAAAATGTACTTTCTCAAATTCAAACATTTTGGTTTGACGGGGCAAGAAATTTATTTGAGGGGGCTCCCCCTCTTGCCCCGGATACATGACATTTTTTTAGCAGCGTATTACGTATTACAATAAATAAAAGTGCTTACTTAGTAGGAATGCATTGTTGTTTACATTTCCATTCCTTTTAAAACGACAGAAACAGAATACACAGACACTTTGGTCCCAGTCAAAGAGGTTCCTACGATCTAGCCATTCATATCTATGGCTGACATTGTTGTCGCACTCTGTGGATATCATTCTCTTTTTTGCAGGGTATCGAAACATTTTTCAAGAACTTTGAAAACATTTTAGATAATTCTAAGACCTCTAAATGGAAAAAATAAGGTTACTGTATATCTGGGAAAAATGACAACTAACATAAAAATGTTTTATTTAACAAGTTTAACCTACTATGCATGCACACATTTATGGAACAACAGGGTGCATTAATAAAATGTTAGACATGCAAGCTGCTTAAATAGACCAAGTCTTGTTTGGGGTCGGCAGCTCCCACCTACACCTTAAATGGCCTTCTTACATTCCAATTGTATCCTGGGAAAATTAGACCATCAAAGTTTATTAAAAAAAAAAAAAAGAAGATAAATAAAAGGCAGGAAAACAGCGCACTAATTCGTCATAGCAAATAAAGTATTTAATAACCAAATAACCAAAAGCTGTTTTATTTGCTGGCTGATGGAACTATGATTGGTGTACGACATAATGTTAGGGAAGTAGCTATTTTTAGCTCATTAATTTGTCTCACTGTGTTTTGTGGCTATAAAACCCATGTCAGTTAGCTTCATTGCAAAAAAAAATGTTTTATTTATTATTTTAGTTTTAATTATATATTTTATGTACATTTTATTTTTATCACTTCGTCAACCTGGAAGTTATCCAGAGCCAGTTTAGTTTATATTTTGCCACACACGTTTTTTAGATGAAGGGAAATTCCAAATAGGGATGTTATTTTGTCAAAGCATGAAGCTATGCCACCCCCTTATGGAATGCTTACAATGAAGATACAAGTCAAATGACATTTTTCACGGTATTCCAGAATATTTTGTGTAAATTTTTAATATTTTGCTCAAATCTAACTGCTGCCAGTGATTGCATTAATGATAGAAACGAGTTACCAGCAGCTGACTTCTAAAACGTTTGTAGTACAATGAATGAGCCAGTCTTTTGAATGGCACATTTAGAGGAACAGCAAAGAACACAGGTGCAGCTAAGGGATCCTTTGGATTACATATTGAGCTTTCTCCTGCCATCTTTTGTTTACATTTTGCTTTGTTATGCTAAAACTAATAGAATAGCGTTTAAAAAATACACAATAGATCTTGGAGACATTTTATTGGCGCGGTCCGATATCAAATTTAATACCTATCTTTTGAAAATTCCAGACATTTAAAACTATTTTATGGCCTTGTATTTAAAGGGACCCTATCATGCAGAACATTTTTTTACCTGTTGGTGGCTGTTTTTTGGGTAAATAAGACCGCCCACAAAATGCCGCATCCTGAAGAGACGGTCAGAAAGCAGCTTGAAGATGCATAGTTGTGACCAAAGAATCAACCTTACATGTTATGTAGACCACAAGAAAGTAATTTATACGTACAACATTTTTTTTTAATATAAGGACCCACAGGGACACTGTCCTGACTTATAATTAATCTACTGGTATACTTTGTGATTTCCTCTTTTTAGATAGTTAGCTTCTGCTTTAATGTGGTTCCAGTTAGACTTATGTTGAGGTGTACAAAGCATTTATTCCTTTTTTGTAACACTACTTCACATGCAAGCTAATTTAGCGCTGCGGTTAGCATAGCTCCTCTATTCCTCCTACTTAGGTTTATGTCCGAATTACTGTGCATCTGCATTTTAGAACTTTCTGTAGTACTTTAACATACATAAATAATCGATTTAGGGATAAGTGGTTATTCAGAATGGTCCACCTTTCAATCGAGATGCATCAAAGAATCAATAATTTCATCCACATGTAATTCCACTGGAATTGATGAAAATTTTGTTAAAAAAACTTGCATAGTTCAAGATGAGCTATCCTTGATGCTATTCTACCTAATCAATCAGAAGCACAGTGCGTCCACTGCACAAGGTTCTTCATCCGACCGACTATGACAACCTAAATCTAAAAAGAGCACTTAACACCATTGTTTAAAAAAGAGTAACGTGGCTTTTAAAAGCAATCAATTTTGCATCTTTATCAGTTATACCAGTGTTAAATGTCTTAAGATTGTGAGCATTAAAGGGCAATGATGGGTACAATGATTGTGCCACATTAATTAGGAGAGGAGATGAGAGGACACGCTATTTCCCAATGTTCCTGAATAAGAAGCTGGAGCAGGGCCCCTGGGAGCTGTTAAAAACTTGTCTATATCTGGGAGGACAGCACCTGACAGGGAAACCGGAGAGCAGTGAAACACGCTAGCACCCTTTAGAATCTAATGAAGGAGGCCATTGCTTATCTAGCACACTTCCAATTAGGGCTGGGCGATATATCGATATAGGATATAAATCGCCGGTTTGTCTCTGTGCCCTCCATCCATCCATCCATCATCCATCATCCTCCGCCTATCCGAGGTCGGGTCGCGGGGGCAACAGCCTAAGCAGGGAAACCCAGACTTCCCTCTCCCCAGCCACTTCGTCTAGCTCTTCCCGGGGGATCCCGAGGCGTTCCCAGGCCAGCCGGGAGACATAGACATAGTCTTCCCAACGTGTCCTGGGTCTTCCCCGTGGCCTCCTACCGGTTGGACGTGCCCTAAACACCTCCCTAGGGAGGTCTCTGTGCGATATAGAAAATGACTATATCGTAATATTCGAGTAGACATTCTCACGCAGTTGCTTTTAGCTGCGGGCATTACACTACAGGCTCTCCTCGCTCTTTCCTGGGTCTCCTTCTCACAGACATGCAGGCGCACACTATTACATACGTCACATACTGTCACGTCATACGTCACATACGTACACGCCCTCGCCCAGCAGAGATGTAGCGGCGTGACTAACGTTAGCTGTGATGCTAATGGGTTGTTGCGAGAGAAAGAAGGTGCAAGTCTTGTAACAAATGAAGGAAGAATTAATTCCCAAGAAAAACAGCACGGGGCCCCATCGTCTGGCGGTGGTTCGGCTTCAAGCGGGAATAGGTCGAATAGACAACTTTAATTTGTCAAGTGTGGGGCAGAAGCGTTGCTACCAAAAGTAGCATTACTGCTCATATGTAGCATCATTTGAAAAGTCCCCTGCTAATAACTTTAATAAATACAGTTTTGGTAAATTGACTTAGTTGTGATTTCCTTCTCTGCATGAAAGTTTAAAAGTAGCATATATTAGTGCAGTATGAAGAAGAATGTTTTAATGTAGACACATAAAATCACCATACTGCTGTGATGATATGTATCCAGTGTTCATTCAAGGCTAAGGCAAAATACAGCGGTATTAAAAAAAGGCAATGTCGCCCAGCCCTACTTCCAATGTCAAGTTACGAAAGGTAAATGATGCACACAGGGACTCACCTCTACGAGCCCTTCCCTCTTCAGCCGATGCATGTCGAGGCAGTGTAGGCTTCCAGTCCACGTCAGTCGGCCGACTCCTCCTGCCATCCTCTGATGGAGCTTTCTGGAGCCCAGATCTCCTCTGTCCATTTTCAAGGTGAAGCTGGTCCCCGCTTCGGCCGTCGTCAATCTGATTGTAAACCTGCCCTTGCCGGGCCATATTCGACTTCCACTCGTTCTCCACATTTACACGAGGGCCCATCACACCGCTTCCTCTCTGTGCTTCTTCCGGTGGCGGTCCAGAACCCCTAGAGGCCTGACCTCTACGACGACCTCCATCTGAAGGAGATCGGCCTTTATGGTCGTCCGTTTGGGGGAGCCATGTCGGGTTTATCCTATGGTCTGAATCGGAAGGGATTCGGCCCTGGTTGCTCCTTCCATAACTTTGCCCTGCTCCTCCACTTACAGGCAGAGTGTGACCATTCTTCACGTACGGCTGCTTCAGTCTTTGGGCTGCTCCGTCTGCAACTCAAAATAGAAAATTATAATTATTGATTTATTTGACTCTTTTGGAAAAGCATTGCATTTCTTTCACTGCATGCCCAAATTAAGTATTGGCATGGCAATAGTTAATACATTTTCAATTGTTAAGAATTGATAATGTGGTATTGATTGAGGCAACAATGGAGTGAGCTACTTAGTTGGAGCCAACTACAGAAAGTTGAGTTACACCAACAGGATTCCTTGACTTTTTCAGATTAGGCACATAGACACTGGTGAGGAACGCAACGATTATCAGTATTAATGATAACCGTGGTAAAACTCCTGACGGTTAGTATACCCGTTTTAAATAAAAATGATCGAAAAACCGTGATTTAAAGCTGCATTTTCATAAACTCTCAAACTGACTGGTGCCAGGTCACCATCTTAGATGGCAACGTTAAAATAAGAGGTATTAACGTGTTTCCCCATTAAGAAACGACACACCCTAATCTAAATGTATATAAAGTAATTGCTTTCTAAGCTACTAAGCTATTCAATTGTGCACATTGAACCTTGAGTGATCGTTCTTTACTCAGAGGAATACGAGACATAGGTGTTTTACCGTGCATTCAAGGACTGCTTAACAGAGTAGGATGCCACAACGCCTGCCAGAAATAAGAAGTAATTATAATAGATTTTATTTGTTATGCAGCTGGAATAGGCTTCAGCACCCCTCGCAAACCTAAGTGGGACAAGCGGTAGAAAATGAATGGATGGATGGATTTATGGATAATTTTACACACTTTTCACTTAAATAAATTTTAAAGTGATACAGTACAAAACAATGTCTAAAACAATAAAACCTTAACTATTAAAAAAGATAAAATACCACAGTAAGACTAAAACACTATCAGTAAAGCATTACAAAAACAAAACATGTAAAATAGTTGGGTTTCTAACAGTGTCTATTTATTTCAGACATTTAAAAAATAACTTTCTATAAAATATTTTAGTGTGCGAGTACTTTTTGAGCACATTGAACAACGCCTCAATAAAAATAAAAACTATGATAAGTTTGGTCACGATAACAATGATATGAAATTTTCCTATGCTTACATTCCCAACACTGATATTTCATAGTTTAAAAAAGTTTAAATAAAATCCCTCGAGTTATTATTATGATAAATCATTCCAAAAAAAATCTATTGATGAAGACCTTTAGTCAAGTGTCCTTACAGAGCCTAAACTCTCAATTCTTAATTTTTAAAAGCTTCATTGTTTATTTTTTGGCCATTTATTTAGCAAATATTTATTGATTTGCGGTTCACAAACATTTAATTTAATAAGTATAGAACATTTTTGTGGGTTGTGTCCATAAGTGTAATACTTTCCCCTGCATCACAGTCTGACATGAATGAGATAGATTGTGTATTTGATACTGACAATTATCAATGGTTGCAGCTTATCCCCAGTCATAAAAAACATACAGTGTGGACATGGATAAGTGTGTGTGAGTGAGTGAGTGAGTGAGTGAGTGAGTGTGTGTGTGTGTGTGTGTGTGTGTGTGTGTGTGTGTGTGCTAAAGGGGCAGCTGTGAGTTTAATAAATGAGCTTCTGCAACAAACCCCCACTGCATTATGATTGCACACACCCCTTTCAACCATATGTTGAAAGGGGTTCCACTTTACTTCAGCTCTACACACTTAAAAGTAAATCAACATGCAAGGTGAAAGGACAGTTGACATTTTCTAAATAAGTCACTGACACCAGGGGGTGGCGTCAGGAATTTGTGCAACAAACAGAAATATCATTTTGACTTATAAGGCCTAATATTTGACTCTTTTCAAGGCCTAGCCGGTCACTTTTCTTCCCATTACAGTGCGCCTGAAGACACCTGCTAGATGTGACTACAGTGTTCCTGCCATAATGTACTGATGACTTCACTTTGCCGACCGCGTGGGTGCAACACCATCAGAACTGCTACTTTAGAAAGGGCAGATAAAAACGCTGCTGTGCAAAGATCAGAAGAATCACAGAGAGACTTGTACCATTGTCCGGAACCTCCTTCAGCAATCCCCGTTCTATTAGCTCCTGACGGGTACGTCTTGTTGACATTCTTCTCTCCAGTTCTGCCATTAAGACAAAAATGTATGCACCATTAAATGGTAACATTGAGAAATGTGACTATGTTACAGAAATTAATGATGATAGATACAAGGCCCCTAAACAAGAAGGTATCATACTCATGCCTGTCATTGTTCAAGGGACACTACTAGCCACAACAGAGCCATAGCAGAATATCAGACGAGCCTTCTGTCATGATCACACAAGACAGTTTTGACTTGGTTTGATATTTTCTTGTGTTTTGTATTATTTCATGTCATGGTGTTCCTATCTTGGGTCTTCTTTCGGTTGGTTACTTGTTTTGCTACACCTTCATTTCCTGTTGTATCCTGTCATCACACCCATTTTCCTTGCCAGTGCTGGGTTTTTGTACCTCAACATTTGTCTTCGCTGCATCTCCATGCTCCACTAGATTTGTTTTGCACTACGTGTGTTTTTCCTCATTAAACTGACTTCTTGCCTGCACATTGCACCCATTTCTCTATATGCTGATGTCCAGACCAGAGAGCACAACACCTATGTGATTTACACTGAACCTAGCTATATTATATTTTCACAACTGTGTGCACTTAAAACCAGCCACACAGCCTCCGGCAATCAGATAATTAGATGCGTGACGACATCACAACAGCGTCCGGTGTGACATATAAAATATTTGTTGAACAACGACAATTGCTTTAAAAAAGTTAACAATGATTAATAAATGTGAAATGTCCCACCAATATCTCCACATTTCTGGTAAATGGTATAACTCTGCCTTTGTTACAACCTCCAAAAGTAAAATATTGAAGGTACAACTACATCCTCGCAATCGGTGTCAGTGCTGTTTATACGGAACACTGAAAAGAAAAAGCTTTCCATAAACAACAAATTCACAACTCAAACCTTCTGAAGTTTCTTTGAACTTCTCGCTGCTTTTCTTCTTTCGCCATTTCCAGGGTTTGAAAAAGTTGCCGAGACTGGAAAACTTTCCTTTGCGTTTTGGGGGAGGGGTGCTTTCTCCTGTGCTGCTCGCCTCTGCCACCATCGTGCTGTGGTGCTGCTCGTCTTCATCATCTGAAATTAAAGCATGCAGGTTATACAAGTTGGCACTTGTAGAACACAAGACAATTCCTTATAATCCTGTTAAGAGGAAAATAACACCAAACAAACATTTTGTTTCCCCAGTTGTTTAATCTGGCAAGCTGATCATGACAAATTAGTCTGCTTTAGTTCATCTTAAAATAGATGATACACATTAACATTTGGAGTGAAACCTCTGATGCTATATGACTCTCAAATTGTATAATTGGGAGGGACCACAATTTTGGTCAAAAAATATGTCTCTAATGTGACATAAAAAAAAATAATTAATAGGCCCTTTTCCAATGCAGGAACTTACCCTGGTAAACAGAATCCCCCCTGTGTTTCCACCAAAAACTACCCAGGTAGATTTAGTTCCACAGGAACTTTTTTTAATTACCAGTAGCGAGATGGGACTTTAAAATAGTTTCAGGAAATTTAGAGGGGGCGGGCTGTACTGTTGACCGCTAATTGGTTGAAGACAGTTTGGGACATTCTTTGAAAAAAAAATTCGAACACACGACCGCCATTACAGTATGCGAGGACAACTTGTTTATGTCTTATTTGTTGTTTATTTCTATTACAACATACTTGACAACAGAGAGAAAGAGGAAAAAAATTAACATTTGTAAGGGCATATTTTTGCTGAAGGACAGTGACCAGTGAAACTATCTGGCAGTGTTTATACTCAGCCATAGTATTCATACTCTATGCAGTTTAATATCATTTATATTTTTTTGCAAACTTCATTTCAATACATAAAGCTACGAGAAGTGGACGGACTCTTTCAAAAGTATTTACAGATAAGCATGAAGTATTCAGCTGGACTCAAAGTGACAACCTCAGCTGCTTACTATTCTGAGACTTTGTAGGATAAATGTGAAATAACAGAGGCAGTACAAGAGTGGAAAAAGTTATATCCCATCAAATGTTCACTTTTTATTTTGTTACATTACATTACATGTTGTAAAAAGTCAGCGAAGGACCATTTATGTAGATATTAGCATCAATCTGAGTGAATGTTAAATCCAATGATTTTGTGTCATCACCATGAGATAAACAGATATTTATTGTTTCTCCAATGGAAACTCGATTCAAGAAATTAATTGGTTCCTCAATATGGTACACCAACCGAAACGTTTGTATAGTAAAGCAAAATTCCCCATAAGAATCTGTGTACACGCAAATAATTGGTTCTATATACATTATCGTCTCATTTTGAAGAGACTATAATGTACAGTATACGTCCATCCAGCCATCCATCTTCTTCCGCTTATCAGAGGTTAGGTCACGGGGGCAGCAGCCTAAGCAGGGAAGCCCAGACTTCCCTCTCCCCAGCCACTTTGTCCAGCTCTTCCCGGGGGATCCCGAGGCGTTCCCAGGCCAGCTGGGAGACGTAGTCTTCCCAACGTGTCCTGGGTCTTCCCCGTGGCCTCCTACCGGTTGGACGTGCCCTAAACACCTCCCTCGGGAGGCGTTCGGGTGGCATCCTGACCAGATGCCCGAACCACCTCATCTGGCTTCTCTCGATGTGGAGGAGCAGCGGCTTTACTTTGAGCTCCTACCGGATGACAGAGCTTCTCACTTTATCTCTGTATACGTACTGTACATATTTATCAAAACAAACATAAGCTCAAAAACAAACATAACTAGCTCAAAAATCTATTAATCATACAAAAAAATCAGACAGCTGAAATGTCAACACGCATACACACATTAATGACCATGTTGCTACAATTTTTTAAATTATTTTTTAAAAACTTTTTTTGTTGCATTTTCGGCATACAGCAAGCAATAATAAAAGAACGTACGGACAAGAGTGTAGGTTGAGAAAGGAAGGGCTAAGGAGTGGGGGAGTGTGGGCTGCCCTACAGTTCCAAAAGAGAGTCCTCTTCTTCTGGTGTTCCCTCACCTCTTTTCCTCTTGGTGTTGGTTCAACTCGGGGCCACTGGGCCTCACATCTTCCTCGCTGCACCAGAAATTTGTCCAGTTTGCCTTGCTTTTGGCAGCGCTTTAAAATGTGTCTGCGGTGTGTCCTAATGTTGTCATTAAAAAGTTTGAGGGTTGGCCACTGCCTTGTACGGAAACACCCTGAATGTTCTTCCACAAACCGCACATTTCTTTTATGTTGAAGATGTTCATTTAGCCTACTGACGTGTATTTATAAATGGTTGATTTATATAGGCTAGTAAGGTAAAGTGTTGTACCAGACAACAAGGGGACGCCGCCATCCCACCACTACAGGTGGGATGGTACAATCCATATATCACGTCACAGACAGTGTCACGCTAACATCACGTGACACCACTGATGAAGGCTGCAGAATCACGGTAGCCGAAACTTGTCAGGTACAACACTTTACCTTACTAGCCTATATAATTCAACCATTTATAAATACAAATTTATTTTAATATTAGCTGACGGGAGACTGTGGTCTCCTTTTTGCCCCAATTGAAAGCTCCTTCACTGTTTCGTTGTGTTGCTCCTCGTGAAGACAGAGAAGCTCCTCTCTTGTCAGCTCAGTGTTGTGTTCCTCCACCAACTCCTCCTCGTCCATTTCAAGCCCCATCGTATAACCGAGGGATAAACATTCCTCCACAAATGATGCAGCAGGCGCATGTTTGACTTCGGTGGTGTCCCTCCACGCAACAGATGCAGGCCACAGCTTCCTCCAAGCAGGGTTAAGAGTCCTTCGCGTCACACCATTCCACGCCTAGTCAATAAATCCCCAAGAAGCCAGGATGTTAAAACGATCCTTTCGAAATTCTTGACAGGTTTAGCTGTGTCTGCTGTGATTTCAAAACATCGCTGGAACAAGGCCTTTGTCTACAGTTTTTTCAAGTTTGTAATAACCAGCTCGTCAATGGGCTAAATGAAAGGAGTGGTGTTGGGTAACAAAAACTTTACGGTAATGAACAAGAACTTCTCCAGCAGAGCATCCTCCTTGCCAGGGGGATGTACAGGTGCAATGTCCATTAGGAACACTGTCTTGAGTGGGAAGTGTTCCTCCAATACATTTGGGAGCTGAACATACTGTTTACCCAGTCCGTGAAGATCAGCCTCGTCAACCATAACTTCTTCCACATAATGCTCAAAGTGATTTTTGTTTTAACATTCTGGGAGTTTCTGAATGCCATCCATCCATACATTTTCTACCGCTTATTCCCTTTTGGGGTGGCGGGGGGGCGCTGGCGCCTATCTCAGCTACAATGGTACACAAGTATTGGCTTAACATTGCAGTCCACACAAGCATTAGCACAAACTAGCAAAGGGATGTGATCTTTCATTTGCTTGTGTCCCAGTAATGCCTTCCCCTCAGCTGTAATGTAGGTCCACTTAGGCATCTTTTCCCAAAAAAGCCCAGTCTCGTCAAAGTTAATCACTTCTTGCGGGACAAAGCCGCCTTGTGCGATAGAATCTTCATAGTGCCTGACAAACTCTGCAGCAGTTTTTTTTACGGAGCTAGCAACCTCGCCATGGTGCACGACCTTGTGGTTACTCATCCTCTTTTTGAATTTCGAACCAGCCAAGCATTACCTTAAATTTTTCTCACATGCTCGTTCCATCAAATTGCCATATAAATGGCAAGCTTTCTCGTAGACGATAGCCTCGGAAATGCTATCACCCTCTAGCTGTTTCTCATGAATCCAAACAAGAAGCAGCTTTTCTACTTGGTCCTCTGTTTTCTGTCATTTTAAAGATATTTAACCCCATTTGCAAAGTCTGCAATCATATAAAATATCCTATTTTTAAATGATGGTTTCAATAGTGGATTTGTTCCTTTCGTACTTGCGAGCCAAATCTGAAATTTGTGGACCATAGGCCTACTACTTGCAAATTGTTTTTAAGTCGAGAGTGATTCCCTCCTCCTTAACAGGCTTTGTTGGCTTTTTATGGACCCACGTTGGGTAACAAAACAGACAGAGATTTGTGAATGGTGAGAAAAGAAACACGCAGTGAAGCGGACAAAATGCGACCAGGTAATGCTGGCATAATGTAAAAAGAGACAAAGGTGGGTCCGCCTCTTCAAAATGACGGTGTACAGAAAATAACCGGAATGGGATTAAGAGTGCCCGCCTCTCCAAAATGGTTGTGCCGCATGTGCAGGAAGTGATGTCGTTGAAATGGCTGTGCCCTAAGGCTTTTAGAGGGTCACAGGTAAAAAAAATATATAAATGAATAGATGAATCATGCACCGAGACATGGTTGACCCACAGGGGCATATTTAGCTAATTATAAACGTTCTTTAACTGAAAAAGTTGCAAATAGAGTTGTCCGTAGATCAATGTTCCACTGTATTTTGCAATTTACAGCTGAAATGGGCTATAAAGAATCGCCTGATCGTCATGACTTCATCATTTACTGAGGGGACGACTTTCTCACCGTTGGACACTGAGGACAAAAGCCTGTCTTTTTATGAACAATTGAGTACACTTTGTTTTTAAATCATCATACTGATTTGTATCCTATTGGTTTGTTTTTAATTAATATTAATGTAGAAATATACAAAACCACTCCTCCATACGTCATCAAACTGGTTGGTTTCAGCCACCCTGAACTGTGAAATGCGGTAGAAACACAAACCACACACTTCTGCGGGAACCTATAGTTCCGGAAACCCTGTTCGGCCGGGTCCGTGCCCGTCTCTTCCAGATTCACGTTGTGGGATTTGTGTCGGTGGCTTGGTGCGGGGGGAGAGCGGCCCTCTTGTTTGGTGCGGGAGCTGTGGCTCAGTTGTGTGGGTGGTGGTGTGTTTGTACAGGTTTGGATATAGGGGTGGAGTTTCTTGGTAGGGGGGTGGTGTTGTCTAATGTTTGCGTGTTGGCATTTGGGCTGGCTGCCGGACTGCGCTTGCTGGTTTCCATGGTCTTTCCGAAGTGTTGTTTTGGGCGTGGTCTTTCCGGTCGTTTTAATTTGATTGGGTGGTGCTGGTTTTTGGGGATATTCATACTTGCCAACTTTGAGACCTCCGATTTCGGGAGGTAGGGGCGTGGGGGCCGTGGTTAAGAGGGGAGGAGTATATTTACAGCTAAAATTTACCAAGTCAAGTATTTCATATATATATATATATATATATATATATATATATATATATATATATATATATATATATATATTAAGGGTGTGAAACTTTGGGTGTCCCACGATTCGATTCAATATCGATTCTTAGGGTCACGATTCAATTATATATCGATTTTTTCGATTCGATTCGATTCTCGATTCAAAAATGATATTTTTCCGATTCAAAACGATTCTGTATTCATTCAATACATCTGATTTCAGCAGGATCTACCCCAGTCGGCTGACATGCATACAGAGTAGTAGATTTTTTTTTTTAAAAAGCTTTTATAATTGGACAATGTTTTATCAACTGATTGTAATAATGTAAATTTGTTTTAACTATTAAACGAACCAAAAATATGGCTTATTTTATCTTTGTGAAAATATTGGACACAATGTGTTGTCAAGCTTATGAGATGCGATGCAAGTGTAAGCCACTGTGACACTATTGTTCTTTTTTTTATTTTTATAAATGTCTAATGATAATGTCAATGAGGGATTTTTAATCACTGCTATGCTGACATTATAACTAATATTGATACTGTTGTTGATAATATTTGTGTCTTGTCAATTTCTCTGTTTATTGCAGTTGTGAGTGTTGCTGGGTCAGGTTTGGTTTTGGAGTTGGATTGCATTGTAAAGGTATTGCTGTGTAGTGGTTTGTTGGATTGATTAAAAATTTAAAAAATAAAAATAATAAAATAAAATTAAAAAAATGATTTTTTTAAATTGAGAATCGATGCTGAATCGCACAACGTATTCGAATCGATTTTCCCCACACCCGTAATATATATATATATATATATATATATATATACACACACACACCAAGACAAGGTTGACCCACACATATATATAATATATATATACACATATATATACATACATATATATATATATATATATATATATATATATACACATATATATACATACATATATATATATATATGTATATATATATATATATATATACATATATATATATATATATATATATATATATATATATATATATATATATATATATATATATATATATATATATATATGTATGTATATATATATATACATACATATATGTGAGAGGAAGGGGGAATGGATCGGCTGGTTCTCGGTGGACAGTGGTTTCCGGGGCTGCATCACTGCTTTGCCAGCTTGTATATGGATTTGTTTGTTTATTATTGTTACATACGCACACACACTCTTGCATATAATCATGTATTATAAAACATATATTAATGTTGTCCCTCTAGGGGAAACTGAGTGGAACAAAGCAGACTGATAAAGCGTAACTAAGTTTTACTATAACAATCTACAAGGTTAATATAGTTTGCTTCTCTTTATTCACCTCCATTTATCTGCAATTAAATGGGTTGTACTTGTATAGCGCTTTTCTACCTTCAAGGTACTCAAAGCTACTTCCACATTTATCCATTCACACACACATTCACACACTGATGGAGGGAGCTGCCATGCAAGGCGCCAACCAGCACCCATCAGGAGCAAGGGTGAAGTGTCTTGCTCAGGACACAACGGACGTGACGAAGTTGGTACTAGGTGGGATTTGAACCAGGGACCCTCGGGTTGCGCACGGCCACTCTCCCACTGCGCCACGTCGTCCCAAGTTCAATTCAAGTTTCCATTACATGAATGTATTGTTGCATTTTAAACAATTGTCTTGTTAGTGGTAATTTGTTATTTGTAAGTTGCTGATCTAGTGACACACGCCGATAATATAATCATAATGGGGGACTTTAATATCCATATGAATACCCCATCGGCTTCTTGTGCACTTAAGATGTGACTTTAAGGTTTTACTACTTACGTATAAAATACTACACGGTCTAGCTCCATCTTATCTTGCCGATTGTATTGTACCATATGTCCCGGCAAGAAATCTGCGTTCAAAGGACTCCGGCTTATTAGTGATTCCCAAAGCCCAAAAAAAGTCTGCGGGCTATAGAGCATTTTCCGTTCGGGCTCCAGTACTCTGGAATGCCCTCCCGGTAACAGTTCGCGATGCCACCTCAGTAGAAGCATTTAAGTCTCACCTTAAAACTCATTTGTATACTCTAGCCTTTAAATAGACTCCCTTTTTAGACCAGTTGATCTGCCGTTTCTTTTCTTTTTCTTCTATGTCCCTCTGTGTATCGGCTGGGGACATCTCTGCGCTGCTGGTCCGCTACCCTTGGGATGGTTTCCTGCTGGCTCCGCTGTGAACGGGACTCTCACTGCTGTGTTTGGACTGGACTCTCGCGACTGTGTTGTATCCATTGTGGATTGAACTTTCACAGTATCATGTTAGACCTGCTCGACATCCATTGCTTTCCTCCTCTCTAAGGTTCTCATAGTCATCATTGTCACCGACGTCCCACTGGGTCATTATTGTCACCAATGTCCCACTGGGTGTGAGTTTTCCTTGCCCTTATGTGGGCCTACCGAGGATGTCGTGGTGGTTTGTGCAGCCCTTTGAGACACTAGTGATTTAGGGCTATATAAGTAAACATTGATTGATTGATTGATTGAATTATTATTATCATTATTGTTCATTATCAATAGTGCTATTTATTTTGGTATTTGTATTACTCCATTTGTAGTGCAATAATGTTCATAGTCATTTCTATGTTATTAATAATTACTTCACTAACTGCTTCTTTGTTATCGTACCATATTTGTACATATCGTATTTGCTGATTTTGTTCTGTTGTTGTTTTTGTTGTTGTTGTCTCTCTGTCTTATCCCCCACTTGTCCCCACAATTTCCGTCTGTGTCTTCATTTTTTTCTTCTTTCTATCCCAATCCTGCTCTGGTCCGGCTATGCCCAACATTTACTACAGTATATCCATTTAATAAAGCCAAATACAAATAAGGCAAAAATAAAAGTATCCCACACTTATTTTGTAAAGTAAATCTGTACAGCAAATATGGATGTCTACATCAATAATATGATTTGCCTGGACAAAACAATGAAAAAAATTGTTCCAAGAAGTTAAAGTGGAAAAGGGCTTAATGTCATGTATGACGACATCACATAGGATGTCGAAATATCGTGCAGAACTTCAGCATATCCAGCAAAACATTTTCTTAGCAAGTAAAGCTGATACTTTATTAAGACCAGGGGTTGCCAACCCGTCAATTGTGATCGACAAGTCAAGCTTTGGGACTCTAATGGTTGATTCCACAAATATTAAGAAAAATGTTTACATTATCACATCAGTGGTTGGTGATGACTGATTTTAATATATTAGACATAGAAAGGTTCCTCCAACAGCCAAAGTAATTGTAGGAAAAGTAATGGTCAAATAAAATATTACGATATATATTACGATATTTTGCCTTGGCCTTGAATGAACACTTGATGCATATAATCAAAGCAGTATGATGATTCTATGTGTATACATTAAAACATTCTTCTTCATACTGCATTAATATATAGGGAAATCACAACTAAGTCAATTGACAGAAAGTGTATTTATTAAAGTTAATAAGCAATGGCACAAACATTCAAGTCATTTCCAAAACATAAATTGCAAGATTGTCAGAGACATTTTATGTGTCAAATAAAAATGAGCTGCATAATAGGAAATCAAATAGTATTTGTCCTTGACTATGTGGTATGTTAGTAAGGTTATGAAATTCTCTTCATTCTCTAGCGAGTGACTTACAAATGATGCTACATACTAGCAGTAATGCTACTTTTTATAGCAACGCTTTTTTCCCCCCACACTTGACAAATTACGGTTGTCTGCTCGACATATTCCCACTTGAAGCCAAACCACCGCCAGACGATGGAAACCCGGCTGTTTTTATTGGGAATTAAGTCTTCCTTAATTTGTTGCCAGATCTGCACCATCTTTGTATCGTACGGCTACGTTAGCAGCTAACGTTAGCCACGCCGCTACTTCTCTGCCCTGCGAAGGCGTGTATGTGACGTATGACGTGACAGTTTGTGACGTATGTAAGAATGTGCGCCTGCTTGTCTGTGAGGAGACACAGAAAAGAGCGAGGAGAGCCTGAAGTGCACGCCCGCAGCTAAAAGTCCTGCGTGAAAACTTATACTCGAATATTACGATATAGTAATTTTCTATATGGCACATAGACAAACCCGCGATATATCGTATATATCGATATATCACCCAGCCCTAAGTGGAACCATGGCGAGAAACAACATTTACTGTTTAACACCATGTCATTGTTATCACTGCACAAAAGCTTGATTTTTATGAGGAAGACAAAATTGTGCACTGTTAAGCATGAATATATAAGGGTGAGAGGCTGCACACATTGCAAGATGATAAATACATGTTCATTTCACAAAGCTTGGATATCTAAAATAATCCGCAGGGGTATGATTAACACAGCTTTACCAAAAGCATCAATATTCTGACAGTACATTATGTTCCTATTGCTGTATATTAAAAACCAAGCAAATCTGTCGCTTCAAACTAAGTGGGCTACAGTATTCTCGTTGAATACTGTTATTATCTTTAGCTCAGAGTTCTCAAGCACTGTGTGTGCTTTGGCAGGAAGATGCTTAGGGATTACATTGTACGTAGACACTCAGCATATCCACAGTTAACAAGAAAGGTCTGATGCTGGCGTTCTGCCAGAGTTCACCAACATTCCTTGGCTTGGCAGAGACTTGTACCTTATCAAACTTCCAGTTCATACTCCCTCAAAACAGAAACAAGGCCTGCACATGGATGAGCTCATGGACCACAAATGACTGTCAATCATAATATATGCAACAAACCCTTATGAAAAAAACAGTTGCAAGTGTGTACAGTCATGATTAAAAACTGCACAGGTGATTGATAGGCCTAATGAGTGCAAGCCAAATGACAGAAGTGAAGTGAATTATATTTATATAGCACTATTCTCCAGTGACTCAAAGCGCTTTTACATAGTGAAACCCAGTATCTAATTTACATTTAAACCAGTGTGGGCGGCACTGGGAGCAGGTGGGTAAAGTGTCTTGCTCAAGGACATAACAGCAGTAACCAGGATGGCGGAAGTGGGCATCAAACCTGAAATCCTGAAGTTGCTGGCACGGCCACTCTACCAGAATGCTGAGAGTTTAAATGTCGGTGCTGTCAATGGGCGCAACTGCGGCACCAACCAGGATAATGTTTACCTTTGCTAAGACAACATGCTGTTATACAAAACATCCAGTCCAATGCATACAGTTTTGTCCAAAATGATAAGGACAATGACAGTGTTTTGGGTTTTTTCCACTTTTCTAAAATACCACAATGAATTACTACAAACGCCATTTCCATATGAGTTGGGAAATTGAGTTAGATGTAAATATAAATGGAATACAATGATTTGCAAAACATTTTTAACCCATATTCACTTGAATATGCTTCAAAGACAACATATTTGATGTTCAAACTGATTAACATTTTTTTTTTCCGCAAATAATCATTAACTTTAGAATTTGATGCCAGCAACACATGACAAAAAAGTTGGGAAAGGTGGCAATAAATACCGATAAAGTTGAGGAATGCTCATCAAACACTTATTCGGAACATCCCACAGGTGTGCAGGCTAATTGGGAACAGGTGGGTGCCATGTTTGGGTATAAAAACAGCTTCCCAAAAAATGCTCAGTCTTTTACAAGAAAGGATGGGGCGAGGTACACCCCTTTATCAACAACTGCGTGAGCAAATAGTCAAACAGTTTAAGCGCAATTGCAAGAAATGTATGGATTTCAACATCTACGGTCCATAATATCATCAAAAGGTTCAGAGAATCTGAAGAAATCACTCCACATAAGCGGCATGGCCGAAAATCAACATTGAATGACTGTGACCTTCGATCCATCAGACGACACTGTATCAAAAACCGACATCAATCTCTAAAGGATATCACCACATGAGCTCAGGAACACTTCAGAAAACCACTGTCACTAAATAGAGTTTGTCACTACATCTGTGAGTGCAAGTTAAAGCTCTACTATGCAAAGGGAAAGCCATTTATCAACAACATCCAGAAACGCCGCCGGCTTCTCTGGGCCCGAGATCATCTAAGATGGACTGATGCAAAGTGGAAAAGTGTTGTGTGGTCTGACGAGTCCACATTTCAAATTGTTTTTGGAAGTATTCGACATCGTGTCATCCGGACCAAAGGGGAAGCGAACCATCCAGACTGTTATCGACGCAATGTTCAAAAGCCAGCATCTGTAATGGTATGGTTGTGCATTAGTGCCCAAGCCATGGGTAACTTAGACATCTGTGAAGGCACCATTAATGCTGAAAGGTACATACAGGATTCGGAACAACATATGCTGCCATCTAAGCGCCGTCTTTTTCATGGACGCCCCTGCTTATTTCAGCAAGACAATGCCAAGCCACATTCAGCACGTGTTACAACATTGTGGCTTCGTAAAAAAAAAGAGTGCGTGTACTTTCCTGGCCCGCCTGCAGTCCAGACCTGTCTCCCATCGAAAATGTGTGGCGAATTACAAAGCGTAAAATACGACAGCGGAGACCCCGGACTGTTGAATGACTGAAGCTCTACATAAAACAAGAATGGGAAAAAATTCCACTTTCAAAGCTTCAAAAATTAGTTTCCTCAGTTCCCAAACTTTTATTGAGTGTTGTTAAGAGAAAAGGTGATGTAACACAGTGTTGAACATGCCCTTTCCCAACTAGTTTGGCACGTGTTACAGCCATGAAATTTCTAAGTTAATTATTATTTGCAAAAAAAAAAAAAAAGTTTATGGGTTTGAACATCAAATATCTTGTCTTTGTAGTGCATTGAATTGAATATGGGTTGAAAGGGATTTGCAAATCATTGTATTTCATTTGTATTTACATCTAACACAATTTCCCAACTTATATGGAAACGGGGTTTGTAAAAAAAAGTCGAGGTGTAAATGAAATGAACAGGTTCAGCTATAAGTTGAGAGGTTTCACAAAAACATGTAATATCAAGCCAGAGTATCCCAGCAGAGCAGAGTATATCTCCATTATCAAAAGCAGAAATGCATGCAAAAAAGCACATACATTGTAATTTACTTGGCTTAAAATCTTCTGCAGACTTTTTCACCTGCTGCTTGTTTGTGGGTCTTGCTGCCTTTACTTTGTCTTCAAGCCAAACATGCCTAGAACGGTGTCCAAACTTTTTCCACTAAAGGCCGCATTCAGAAAAAATGACTTAACTTTTGTGAATTAAACGCAAGATTTAATATACAGTATTTGGACAATGACTATATCTTTCATGTGTACTGTAGGTGAAAAAGCAATTAGTAATATAAATCTTAGCTTAGAGTGGCAAAAGTGCAGCCTTGGGGGGTAACAAAACCCTCATCACAATATTACGACTGTCATGTTTGTTGTTCGCAAGCACATGCCTAAAATAACAAATTGCATTTAAAAGTCGATGGAAAAATTAGAGCCATTAAATGTCGATGACTAGTTGACTATCAAAATAGTTGTTAGTTGCAGCCCTAAAAGTACAGTAGTAGTAGTATAATAAATATAATAAGACTAAGTTATGTGTTGTGTTAAGAGCACACAAATCAGGGAAAAAAGACAAATCCACCCCTATTCTCCTTTGTTGGATCCAATACTGTATATTGTTTCACAGAGAATTTTAATTGTGAATTCAAATAAATAATGTTGAGCTGTTAATATTGATTTGTGTGCTCATTTATAAGACTGTAGATGGCAAATGTAGAGGTGTTATTGTTTGGGCCAAAAGTACTTCATTTCCCATGATCCGGCAGGAATGAAGGCAGGAAGTTGATGAAAGAAAATTTATTGTTGAAAATATTGTTATCATGTTACACGAAAGCCATTGAATGTAGTGACCAGATCTTTGAAATATAGAGAACAAGTCAACCTTCATCGTGTCTTCTCTTTGCAGTGCCATTAAGTGTAGAAATTATTACATCCTTTTCTTGTTTGTTGGTAAATGTATACCATATACAATTTGTGCTACGTGAATGTTAGCCATTTACAGAATCAGAATAAGATGTATTGCCCAAGACTATGCTATGCTCTCTTACTCAAATGCAAGAAACAAAGAAAAGCACAACTACAAGAAAATGCAGTCCCAGTGAAAACCTGTCGGTGTCGTCAATACTGTTGTCGGGCGGATTTTTATCAGTTGCACTCATCCATCCATCCATCCATCCATTTTCTACCACTCATTTAACAATTAATCAAAGCAATATAAAATTAATTGAAGGTTTTCTCTAATCAAATTAATCGATCAAGCGTTGTAGGCCTACCGTAGCTGTTTGTATGAAACTGTATGTGTGTACCCTGTAATTGAGCCTGTTGCCCAAACTCAGCTCTGACATGCTACAGCTCCCTCATGACCCCAAATACACCAAGTAGTATAGACAATGAATACATATAATTGACAATTGTGCTAATTGTCCAAATACTTGTGAGGTAATCTTAAAAAATGTTTTATTGATTTTTAAATGGAAGAATACATATATCTTGTAAAATATTTGAAAGCCTACACAACAATCTTGATTGTATTCAAAATCCTTGTGAAAAAAAACCTTTGTCACTGTCCAAACATTTCTGGTCCTATCATACAGGATGTCTTGGTGGCACTAATATCTTGCAGCCTGATTCAAAAAACAATGTAAGCCTACATTTCTGAAGCGGATTACTACATCAAAGATTGAGCAAACACAAAGGCACAATTACAAATACTAACTCTTCCAAGAGGTTAAGATTTTAGCCGTAAAGTTGATATTCACAGAGAGCTCAAGTTGTCTGTAACACATCCCAAGCACATCCATCCATCCATTTGGGTCCCTATATCTTAAAAGACCAAACATGGTAATAAAACAATTTTACCTGGAAGGTGGCTGTTCAGTGTCCAGCTTCCATGGTGGCGGCTTTTAAAACAACAAGCCATGGGAAAGCAGCAGAATACTTCCAGCAATCTCAAATGCAACATAATTAGTAATACTCCAACACTTGAATCAGCGTAGACAAAAAATGTCACAAAGGCTGGAAACAGGAAACTGTTTAAATTCAAATCAGAGCTGGATGAGGTTCAAGGAACACGTTGACACTGAGGAAATCCAGCTTATATTGGCATAGTACAACTCGGGAGGACTTGGACCAGCAGCCATAACATCCCGATGAAGCATTGCAGTCGCCCTGCGTTTCAAATGTTTGTCACACGGTTGACTGCAGTGTCAAAAGAGCCTGTGTCACAGCGGCTCAGCTGAAGCCAGTCAAGCAGGATAAAAGCAGGCTGTGCCAGGCCAGCACACATAGAGCTAGCTCTGCAGAGGTACCAACTGCTCAGCCAGGGAAGTAGCGAGAAAGATGACTGATAACTCCTTTGAAGACAGGCACTTTAACTTGATGAAATCCTCTCACTAAAATTCACACATAACAAATACCTCCGTATGAGATTTTCGATTCAAGAGCCCAGACGATCAACCCCAAGTTATTAATCACAGATAAAAAAAACTCGGACTCATAATGAAGGTTTTTGGTGAGAAAAGTAAGTCTATCTATGAGTGACCGTGGGACTGGAAATGGGCGTAAAGGGGAACATTGGACAAAAAAGTACAGGAGTGAAGGGGCCAGCCTGGAAACACAGAGAGGAAACAGCACTCCACCCTGATTCTGTGACTTAAAACAAAGACAACCTCCTTCCCCTCACATTTCATAACAGTGCAGTAGTGAACTGTACAGTTCTTGCTCACACTGTTTTACTAAGTCCAAAACAGTGACAGCGGTGAACCATTAGCACTACCTGATCACACATTAACAACAGACTGCTTGTGTAAAACATGTCGTTGCAAAACAAGACAGGAATTCTGGTAGTTGTGCTGTGTAATCTGAAGCTGAAAGATAAGGCATTGGAGTCAGGAAACATGGGGGTGTGCGACTATGGGAGGCCCCACCTTTGGGTCCTGTAAACATGTGCCACATTGGCAATGATTTCTCTCTGACCTTTTAATTCCATGAGTCTTGACAGCCTCTGTCAGGTGAGCATGTGATCATGTGATCAGATTATTGTTTGAAAAAAAAACAACAACTCTTAGCCAATCCTTTCTGATCAATTATATAAGAGGCTAACTACCACCCACCAGGAGCAACACACCATGAACAATTACAGGCATTTAATAACTAAACCATTGGCAGGGGAAGATTATGTACTCAACATGCAGTGTTACACAACATTCAAATATAACTTAATTTGTCTAAAATCTAATACCACACAAATATATTATTATTGTTGTTTATGATGTCTATATGCAAGTGTATACCTCATTAAAATGTTTTAATATCCAATTTCCTTGAGTAAATATCTTATATAACCAATGAAAATTAGTGCGCAACAAGTATGCATGTGTACGTGAAAACACAGCTGACATTCCTCCACGTGATCCCAGTGATTTAACATTCCTTGTGGTGGTAAGGTAAATGGGAAACTTAGAACAAGGGGGAAAGAGAGGAGAGAGAGACTGTGCAGTGTGTCTTGAAAAAAAATAGTACTTAACCGCGAACTCTCTGTCTCTGCTCAATGACCGATCAAAATATTCTAAAAAGTAGTCTATTACATTGTATTGGACATATTTACTTTTACAAAAGACACTCAAGCGTACAAGAGTGAGTGCCGACACTCACCGCCATTGTTGTTTTGTTGTGAATCCTGAGCTGGGATCTCTACTCTGAAACTCTGGCCCATGATCTAGCCCCCTGCGGGGCTTCTACCTGTTCTGCACCCTCAAACGTGCCCAGTCTGGATAGATGCAAGGCTGCATCTGCCTTTCTCACCGCTCAACAAAGCCCTCCAGTCTCTGCTGTGTCAAGTTCTATCTTGTTTTCAGCAATCCTGTTGTCTACCCTTCCTC
The DNA here is from genome assembly GCF_033978795.1 of Nerophis ophidion. Taxonomy (NCBI): domain Eukaryota; kingdom Metazoa; phylum Chordata; class Actinopteri; order Syngnathiformes; family Syngnathidae; genus Nerophis; species Nerophis ophidion. The sequence continues at coordinate 44,856,229 of NC_084621.1, read as the reverse complement.
AATTCCTTTCAGTACTCCCCTCACCCCTCCCCTCTTTCAATCTCCTTAAGTCCTCCCCTCCCTGCAGGAGCTGGACTCCCTCTCTATGACTGACCCTCCCTTCTTGGCTCATAGCACAGGTCAACCCTCAGTGAAAGATGCCAACCATTCCTGGGAAACCTAAGTTATGCTTTAAATTGTGTGTGTGTGTGTGTGTGTGTATACAATGGTATGTAGGGCAATTTATGCATCACAAACAACAAAAGATCAGTGTGGTGGTGTAACAGTTTGTGTCACTGTTTAGTCTTGCAAACTTGGCAAGGAAAACCAAAGAAAGATATTTCAAATGTTCATACATGAGTAAACATTTACCTACATAAAAAGGTAACTTGAAAAGAAAGTGAAGACTTAAGAGATTGGAATTCATATACAGTAGGATCAGTTCTTATAATAAACATTGTTCATTAAGATGACAAATGTTGGTCATGTATGCTGTTTTTCTGGCATGCTTGTTCAAAAGCAACAGAGTGTGTTTAACACGCTGCTCACCCTCTCATTAACTCCAAACATTTACTGCAGTTCTCCAAGTATCTCATGACAGTTTTGAACAGCGTTAGCTTGCTTTACTTGAAATGTTTACTAAGGAAACGGCCCAAAAAGAGACCACCTCACGAGAGGGGAGTGTGTGCAGTGAACCCCCAAGAACCAGTGCTTTGATTTCTTCAGAGAAACTTGTTTAAGTGTGTCCCCAGAGGACTACAGAGTACCAAACTGTGTAATTATGCCTGGATTAAGTTTTCTTAGTATTTGCCTGCATCTCGACTAGTTCTAAAGATGGCAAAGTAGTTTATGTTTTTAACAATATTCCTTTTCTCTTCCAGTGCCCCACATACAGGCTCCACACCGGGCCAGATTCCAGAAAGAGCTGAGCCAATCCGCATGAGCCTTAGAACCTGTTAGCCTGACCTGGATTGCCTACTAGCCAGACTTGGGAAGCTGAAGCAATTTGGCATTGTAGTCGAGTACAGATACATATGCATGTGTTTCCAATGACCTACCACAATAAAAAAAAATGGTGCTAATAGCATAAAAGTAGATATATCATGTGTTACGGAGGTCACGAGACAATATGGAATAATATATATTTTTTATTATAAATTATGTTGTAATGTCAGTCTCTCCGGGATTCTGAGGGCTTTTTATATATGTGTTGCTGCCTAAAATGCCTGAATTCCTCAAAAAGCACAGTATTGCAATAACAATTGGAAAACAAATACTGTATTGATTTTTCACTCATTTTATACTGCACAGACTTAAAAGTTGAAACTAGATGACAGTAAAAGCACATACTCCGAACTAATTGTCAAATTACTGTACTGTTTTATTAATAATAACAATATTCATATCCACACAATAAGAGCATCAGTGAACTGTTTAAAGTGATTTATAGCAGTACTTTTTGTCAGTAAAAGAGAACAGATGAAGGATGATCATCACACGTCATCTCGGACATGTAAATGCTACAACTTTGTTAGGTAAGCATTCCAAATAAGAATGTTCATCATTTCCTTACCCTGGATAAAGGTTGAATACACATGTAAACACATGTAAACTAAGTAGTCAGTATGTTGGTATGTTGCTAAATGTTTATATACTAAAATACCCAGAAGGCTTATTAGCGCTAGAGACAGGAACCAAAAGTATGTCGGATTGTGCCATTTGAACAATAAAAAGTTGATATATTGTAATGTTTTATGTTACTTTCTGAGTTTTTAGTCAGAAGTTTCAAATGGAGCACCCCCTATAGGTCGTATTTCTCCTCAGCACGTCAGAGAATCCTCATTGCCCCCATGTTGGCCTTTTAAAGATGGTCGCATGACTGTAAAACACAAGTGTCAAACACAAGGCCCAAAGGCGAGATCTGGCCCGCCACCTTAAAATAATGTGCATACTTTATCTTTCTTACTAAATGTAATTACTGTTTAATTTTGACACAAAAAAAAATATGTACAGGTAATGCATGAAATTGCATATGTTTTAAACGTTTAATATAGTCTGCTCATGTACCAAATACAGTGAAGAAAATAAGTATTTGAACACCCTGCTATTTTGCAAGTTCTCCCACTTAGAAATCACGGAGGGGTCTGAAATTTTCAAGGTAGTTGCATGTCCACTGTATGAGAGATAACCTAAAAAGAAAAATCCAGAAATCACATTCTATGATTTTTTTAACAATTTATTTGTGTGGTAAAGCTGAAAATAAGTATTTGAACACCAACATTAATATTTGGTAGAGTAGCCTTTGTTTGCAATTACAGAGGTCAAACGTTTCCTGTAGTTCTTCACCAGGTTTGCACAGACTGCAGGAGGGATTTTGGCCCACTCCTCCACACAGATCTTCTCTAGATCAGTCGGGTTTCTGGGCTGTCGCTGAGTGACACAGACTTTCAGCTCCCTCCAAAGATTTTCAATTGGATTTAGGTCTGGAGACTGGGTAGGCCCCTCCGGAACCTTGATATGGTTCTTACGAAGCCACTTCTTGATTTTCCTGGCTGTGTGCTTTGGGTCATTGTCATGTTGGAAGATCCAGCCACGACTCATCTTCAATGATCTGACTGAGGGAAGGAAGTTTTTGGCCAAAATCTCACAATACATGGCTGCAGTCATCCTCTCCTTAATACAGTACAGTCGTCCTGTCCCATGAGCAGAAAAACACCCCCAAAGCATGATGCTACCACCCCATGCTTCACAGTGAGGATGGTGGTCTTGGGATGGTACGCATCAGTCTTCTTCCTCCAAACATGCATAGTGGAATTATGACCAAAAAGGTACATTTTGGTCTCATCTGTCCACAAAACTTTCTCCCATGACTCCTCTGGATCATCCAAATGGTCATTGGCAAATTTAAGACAGGCCTTAACATGTGCTGGTTTAAGCAGGGGAACCTTCCGTGCCATGTATGATTTCAAACCATGACGTTTCAGTGTATTACCAATAGTGACTATGGAAACAGTGGTCCCAGCTCTTTTCAGGTCATTGAACAAGTCCTGCCGTGTAGTCCTGGGCTGATTCCTCACCTTTCTCAGCATCATTGTGACCCCAAAAGGTGATATCTTGCATGGGGCTCCACTCCGATTGAGATTGACCGTCATGTTTAGCTTCTTCTATTTTCTAATGATTGCTCAACAGTGGACCTTTTTCCACCAAGCTGCTTGGCAATTTCTCCAGAGCCCTTTCCATCCTTATGGAGTAGTACAATTTTGTCTCTGGTGTCTTTGGACAGCTCTTTGCTCTTAGCCATGCTGAATGTTTGGGTCTTACTGATTTTATGGGGTGGACAGGTGTCTTTATGCAGCTAACGACCTCACACAGGAGCATCTAATTCAGGATAATACAGTGAAGTGGAAGAGGACTTTTAAAGGCGGACTAACAGGTCTTTGAGGGTTAGAATTCTAGCTGATAGACAGGTGTTCAAATACTTATTTTCAGCTGTACCACACAAATAAATTGTTAAAAAAAATCATAGATTGTTATTTCTGGATTTTTATTTTTAGGTTATCACTCATACAGTGGACATGCACCTACCGTGAAAATTTCAGACCCGTTCATGATTTGTAAGTGGGAGAACTTGTAAAATAGCAAGGTGTTCAAATACTTATTTTCTTGGCTGTATATTATCATCAAACCTGGGTAAAGGTCTTAGGATTTATCGATAAATCAATTTATGTTACTAAATTTCAAGTATATTGGTCTGCGCCCGGCAAGTTTGCATTCCGAAAAATAGGTATCAATCGAAGATCGTTTTAAAAGGGAATCTATCAATTTTATCAATACTAAAAAATGGAAAACATTGGATTTAATAACGACAGACTTTATATGAATTTTAACACTTTTAAAAATAAGGACATTATACATAAAATCTATTTTGCATGTTTGTGACAAAACAAAATGGTGGATAGCTACGGTGGCTGAGAAAGGTCACAATTAATGCAAACGTCAAAAGACAATATCAATAATTAAAACACAACAGCTTTCAGCTACAGCACGATGGCAAAAGCCATAATAAAAACAAACTACAAGTTCACACAACACAATAATTTATAGCCGTACCACAACTTTAAGCTACAAAAGACACGACCACCACACTGGAAATGACAGCGGAGCAAATTAGGCGATGCACCGACTTCCACAATACAACATGAAGTGTGACACACAACAGGCACCTGGTAGCCCAGTAAATGTCACTTAATTGTAAACAAATAAAAAGAACAGATGGATAAAGGAGGCTATGGGAATAGGAAGCGAGGATTTATTTTACAGTCACACTGCTCGATTTGTTTTTGCTAAATAGTTACTGAATTAATAATTTCAACTCTGTGAATTGTTTCGAAACGAATCGTTCTAAAAAAAATTAGATCGGCCATGAATCGTATCGGAAACTAGAAATATCGACTCAAATGTTTGTCAAAATTAATCGTTACACACTTACACGCGGGAATCTTTATGCTCCACACAGAATTGATCCTGGGTTCAACACGATTCTTGATTCAACCCGATCCTTTTATTGTATTGTTTATTATAATTAACAATAAAACCTTTCCAAAAAAGGGTTACAATACCTTCTTTTGGTTGCTGACGTATGATGTATACCAAAGCGAGTAAGCAAATAGAGGGCCTAAAAAGGTATTTTGAAAAATGTATTCTTAAAAAAAAAATTTGGGGGGATAATTTTTTTTATCTTGAATTAATTTAGAATGCAAATAAATAATAATCACAATGTGAATGTGAATCTATTTTTATGAGCACCCATGATTATTATATACAGTATTACAATTTGTTTGTAACAATAAAATTGAATCCTTAAATATCTGCTTGTCACCTTGACTTATGATTTCAAACCAAGTTAGGTTATCCATTAAATTGTATCTACAAAAATCCAAAAATTACATTCATAGGCAATTGTGTAATAATGTAATGAGGCAATTATACTGTACATTTATATTCATACCTTTACTGTTACAAGTGGCATTTTGACGGCAGCCATAACTGTTATGTGGCCCTCAATGAAAATGAGCTTGACACTCCTGGTGTAAACAATAATAAAATCTTCATTAATAGCCATTAAAAACTTTTCTGACTAATTTTTGGTCAAACATTTTTAGCAGTATAGAATGTTGGACGTGCAAGAATAGCTTTGGTGGATGTGGCCATCTTGATTTTTGACTTTCATTGATCGCCTGGTATGTCATTCCCAGCTCGGACTTCCAACTTCCAAGGTAAATGGAACGTACCATGACACATTGCCGTTCTTCCCTTGTCTATCCACGAAACAAACATACGTTTTGATTGGATAACAGAGATTAATTTGATTGGTGAAAATGCAGCTGATTGGCCAAAATATGCAGGAAAGTTGCCGGCATTAGACAAAGTTTCTAGGGCCCGCATAATTCACAAGAATTAGTTAAATTTGCGCAACCGCAACATCGTGAATTCCTGGATAGACTGTGATATGTTTTTTTAGTTGAATAATTATTACTATCATAGAAAAACTAAAACAAATACAACAAATAACTATTACTACAAACATGAATTTATAAAAAATAAAAGGCTTTGGTCAATACATAAGGAAAGACTGCATTTAAATAACTTGTCCTGTCTTGCAAAGGTCAATGGCCTAGAAAATATTCCTTAAGCTTAATGAATTTCAATCAAACAATAACCATATCAAGACATCTCTGTAAAATGAAACCCCACAGCTCTACAGCAATGCTGCGTGCACACGCTTGACAACAGCCTATCATAGAGCAGGAGGAAAAACTGACCCCCAATCAGATGCTGAGGCCCAAAGGATGCGTGGGTTAGTCTTGAGTGGCTCATAAAGTGTCCACAAGCGAGACAGCGCTCATAAACACAGTGAATATACAGCAAGATGAGTGGCTCTATAGCTCTTTCCGCAACATTAAAATGGCACTTAACAAACCACATCTTCTAACTTGGTACTCACCACGATTTTCCATCACAGAGTTTGTGGCACACCAACCAACGGTTCCTGAAAAACAACATTGACACACCTTCGGTTAAACAAGTCATTTTATTCCTAACGGAACTTGTCTAATTTTAGCTTATAATTCATTAAATATATCAGAAATTGACTCAAGTTTGAACAGTGTTTAACAACACATAATTTCAGCTTTAATTGTTGTACGGCACATCATAATTAAAAGACGACAATTGTAAAAAATGTAAACCTACGCAGTTGAAAGTCATGAGTGAGTGGGGTGGCAGACTTCCTCAGCAGCAATTTCTTTCCTCAGGTTTTCAGCATAGTAAAGACAGCAGCTCAGCCCATCTCATCCTCCTTGACAAAGACAAGAAAATACATTAAAAACTTGCCAGAGAGTGACGGTGAAACATTTAAAGTGATTGGCCAAAATGATGATCACGATTATCAATATTGAAATTACGATTACAAATCATGATTGTTCATTATGTTAGGTAAAACCCTGTTGGGGGTGCGGACCGAACCTATGTTATTCAAGACAATATTTGTTTTTGTTCATTATTAGTATTAACATGTCAGCTTTTTCAATAGGGAGCAGGTTGAGCCAGAAAACCGGACAGAAATGTTGGCACTCGGTGGAAAGATTTCTCCAGACTCTGATTTTTAGCAGAATTGTTAGCTGTTAGTCCCGCTAGTGCAAGTCAAAAGTGACACAAAGAGCAGCGTGTTTTGCAAACGTCTAAGGGCGTAACAATAAGTTAAACATTTGTGTCCACATACTGTTTAGGTTACTGGACAGATTCACAAAGAGTTTGAGCAGAAATATGTCATATACAAAGTAACTATACACTGCAAAACATTCCCATAGAGCTATGTCATGTGAACTGTTTTTAAAGTAATAACTTTATGACATGTAAAAAATCCCACACAATGTAAAAGAAACATGGCGTTAACATTTTTAATATCAATTTAAAACAAAGCAGTTTTGTCAATGCAGTTGAAGTCTAGTGAACACATTTTTTCTTTTCCAACACCATGGGGTTCAGTACAACTGTTTGGCCAACAAAAATAAATAGGAGCGATACCTCACACATCCAATACACAAGCTTTGTGCTTCACTGACAACACAGCTTCTGTCACTTCACAGCCTGTGATCAATTTAATGAGATGATAAACCATTTTAAATAGCGTTTATGTTATTGGGAACACTAACAAAGTTAGCAATTAAATAAATGACCAATCAGCGTCCCAGTCAACAAAACAGCAAGACATTATAACGTTTTTTGCAATGTTCCCTACAGTTTTATAGACTGCCTGCTGCATGTTTGCTCCTGTTCATAACAGTGACTATGTTTCCATGTACTAAATTGGCTTGATTTCTCAAATAGTTCGTTTTTTCACACCTACATGTGACGTCCCAGTGTCCGTGCCTAATGGCAGCTTTTTTCAAGGAAGCAGCAAAATTCGATAGAACACGGTTATGGGGCGGCGCGGCTCCGTCGATAAAGTGGCCGTGTTAGCAACTTGGGGGTTCCAGGTTCTTCGGCAATCCTAGTCACTGTCGTTGTATCCTTGGGAAAGACACTTTACCCACCTACTCCAAGTGCCACCTACACTGGTTTAAATGTAGCATAAAGATGAAGATAACTGTTTCACTTTGTAGAGCGCTTTGAGAGAAAAGCGCGACATAAATATCACTTACTTCACAACACCGGGGGCGGCGGAGAAAAAAACAAACTCTTGCGGTTATTTATCGCAGTAATTAAAACGTGTCTTTTTATCATGTAGACCATATTAGCACATTTTTCTTTATAAGATCCTTGTTTCCACTTACAAGGACATTATACTTCGAATTAGTAATGAAGGATGTGGAGTATACCACATCACATGTTAGATTCAAGATGGATGAAAACACAGCCAAAAAGTTCAGATGTTAACTTTCAAATTGGTTTTTATACTCATTGCAGGGTTTCTGCTTAACTGCCAAGATACCTGTGGCGGTGGGGTCGTGGTCAAGGGTGTGGGTAAGGGCGTGGTCACGATGAAATCATCAAATAATTTGCGTAATCTGCTATGATGATATGATTTTCTTAAAAAATGTTTTTTCACTAGTGTTTTTTTTTTACAATTGATTCTCCTTAGTTTTATCCTGCTTCTAAATTTGTTTTAACTTCTTTGCAGCACTTTGTGAAACTTTTGTTTTCTAAAATGTGCTATATGAATAAAGTTGATTGGATTGGATAAAAAGGCAAAAAAAATGTATACATAAATTAAAAAACGAACCGGTTATTAATTTATATTAAGATACAGTTTTATAACGTTTTGCCATATTTTCAATATTTTTTTCTCATTGCACAGTGTACTTTGAGAACTGTCCAGGTGTCTCAAGACTTTTTGTTTTAATAAAAAAATCTAATCTTCTTTTGGTGTTGTTATAAAATGTAGTTGTGTCTAGAGACTCTTAAATTCTGTCCATCAATGTCCCTGATGAAAGAGGCGAGCTCTAGCAAGCATGACGTCATACTTGCTTCTTGCTGCCGCCCGCGGATCGAGGCGTGCCTCAACATTGACCCACGCCCACTGAGAGCCATGTCCAATTGCCCCCACATTAGACCGCTGAAGAAAAATGTGTGCAGGTTGTAGAAGAAGTGAATCAGTTTGCAAAAGAGACGTAAGCAATGTTTTTTTTGTTTTAATGTGCTATTTTGCAGTATTTGTGACAGAAAATAAAAAAATAATATTTTACTTTTGAAATAAGTTATGCTCTGTATTAGAGATGGTCAAATGAAGCTAATTGATTCGACAATTTCTCGAAGCTTCAATGCCTGCTTCGGCACAAGACTCTGCTTGTTGGCCAAATGTATAATTACAAACAGCTGTATCTTAACCATGTAAAAAGAGTGATGCATTGAATTAACAATGACAATGACTCAAAAGAAATGTTTGACAAAATGGTTTTGCTGGTTAAATGAAATTATACAAACCCCATATCCATAAGAGTTGAGAAATGGTGTTAGATGTAAATATAAACTGAATACAATGATTTGCAAATAATTTTCAACCCATATTCAGTTGAATATGCTACGAAGACAACATATTTGATGTTCAAACTGATAAACATTTTTTGTTTTGCAAATAATAGTTAACATTAAAATTTGATGCCAGCAACACGCGACAAAGAAGTTTGGAAAGGTGGCAATAAATACTTATAAAGTTGATGAATGCTCATCAAACACGTATTTGGAACATCCCACAGGTGTGCAGGCTAATTGGGAACAGGTGGGTGCCATGATTGGGTATAAAAACAGCTTCCCAAAAAATAATCAGTCTTTCACAAGAAAAGATGGCGCGAGGTACACACCTTTGTCCACAACTGCATGAGCAAAATAGTCAAACAGTTTAAAAACAACGTTTCTCAAAGTCCAATTGCAAGAAATTTGGGGATTTCAACATCTACGGTCCATAATATCATCAAAAGGTTCAGAGAATCTGGAGAAATCACTCCACGTAAGCGGCATGGCCGGAAACCAACATTAAATGACCGTGACCTTCGATCCCTCAGACGACACTGTATCAAAAACCGACATCAATCTCTAAAGGATATCACCACATGGGCTCAAGAACACTTCAGAAAACCACTGTCATTAAATACAGTTGGTCACTACATCTGTAAGTGCAAGTTAAAGCTCTACTATGCAAAGCAAAAGCCATTTATCAACAACATCCAGAAACGCCGCCGGCTTCTCTGAGAGATCATCTAAGATGGACTGATGCAAAGTGGAAAAGTGTTCAGTGGTCTGACGAGTGCACATTCCAAATTGTTTTTGGAAATATTCGACATTGTTTCATCCGGACCAAAGAGGAAGCGACCCATCCAGACTGTTATCGACGCAAAGTTCAAAAGCCAGCATCTGTGATGGTATGGGGGTGTATTAGTGCCCAAGGCACGGGTAACCTGAACATCTGTGAAGGCACATTAATGCTGAAAGGAACATACAGGTTTTGGAACAACATATGCTGCCATCTAAGCGTCGTCTTTTTCATTGACGCCCCTGCTTATTTTAGCAAGACAATTCCAAGCCACATTCAGCACGTGTTACAACAGTGCGGCTTCGTAAAAAAAAAGCTCTACATAAAACAAGAATGGGAAAGAATTCCACTTTCAAAGCTTCAACAATTAGTTTCTTCAGTTCCCAAACGTTTATTGAGTGTTGTTAAGAGAAAAGGTGATGTAACACAGTGTTGAACATGCCCTTTTCCAACTACTTTGGCACGTGTTGCAGCCATGAAATTCTAAGGTAATTATCATTTGCAAAAAAAATAATGTTTATCAGTTTGAACATCAAATATTTTGTCTTTGTAGTGCATTCAACTGAAAATGGGTTAAAAAGGATTTGCAAATTATTGTATTCTGTTTTTATTTACCTCTAACACAATTTCCCAACTCAAATGGAAACGGATTTTGTAATTAAATATGTTTGATGTTTTATATATTTATGTGATTTGTGTGTTGGTATTTTGCCACCATGGTAGAATCATATGATATGACAGGTTGTACTATGTTTTTCTGTCACCTTGAAAAAATGGAGGAAGATGACAATATAATGTCAACTGGGCAATGATGTACAGAACAAAGATTTGGTGCATTTAAATTTTTGGTTTAAGTTGATTCTTTTTTTCTTTTTTGACAAAACCTCTATCATCCAGCTACCACGGGTCAGAGCGTGTCTCAACGTTGACCGACGCTCACATTGAGCTACACCCACAATGGAGAAACCAATACGACTTTTGTATTTACTCCCTTTTAAATACAATCTGTGGTTTACTGGTCTTTACTTGCCGGCCTCATCACCAGGACATTCACAACTACCAAAACATTAGGGCTGCGAATCTTTGGGTGTCCCATGATTTGATTCAATATCGATTCTTGGGGTCACGATTCGATAATATAAAGATTTTTCCGATTCGATTCCATTCTCGATTCAAAAACAATATTTTTCTGATTCAAAACGATTCTGTATTCATTCAATACATAGGATTTCAGCAGGATCTACCCCAGTCTGCTGACATGCAAGCAGAGTAGTAGATTTAAAAAAAAAAATGCTTTTATAATCGTAAAGGACAATGTTTTATCAACTGATTGCAATAATGTAAATTTGTTTTAACTATTGAACGAACCAAAAATATGACTTATTTTATCTTTGTGAAAATATTGGACACAGTGTGTTGTGAAGCTTATGAGATGCGATGCAAGTGTAAACCACTGTGACACTAGTGTTCTTTTTTTTATATTTTTATAAATGTCTAATGATAATGTCAATGAGGGATTTTTAATCACTGCTATGCTGAAATTATAACTAATATTGATACTGTTGTTGATAATATTCATTTTTGTTTCACTACTTTTGGTTTGTTCTGTGTCGTGTTTGTGTCTTCTCAATTGCTCTGTTTATTGCAGTTCTGAGTGTTGCTGGGTCAGGTTTGGTTTTGAAATTGGATTGCATTGTTATGGTATTGGTGTGTAGTGGTTTGTTGGATTGATTAAAAAAAAATAAAAATAAAAAAAAAAATAATAAAAAAAAAAAAAATATATATATATATATATATATATCTTTGAAAAATCCCCCCCCCAAAAATCTATTTTTTAAAAATGAGAATCGATTCTGAATCGCACAACGTATTCGCTTTGTATTCGAATCTATTTTTTCCAACACCCCTACAAAACATGCTCTGAACCAACACGGCTGATTAAGACACACGAATACACCTACCAAATAAGAAACTATATATTAATTATATGCACTAAATGTAACACCTAAGCATATCTGTATCTTTAGATCTATATATCTATATATATATATATATATATATATATATATATATATATATATATATATATATATATATATATATATATATATACATATATATATATACATATATATATATATATATATATATATATATATATATATATATACAGTATATATACACCGGATTTTTCCGTGTATATATATATATATATATATATATATATACACGGAAAAATCCGGTGTATATATATATATATATATATATATATATATATATATATATATATATATATACATACGTATTTTTCGGACTATAAGTCAGAGCTTTTTTCATAGATTGGCCGGGGGTGCGACATATACTCCAGAGCGACTTATGTGTGAAATTATTAACACATTACCGTAAAATATCAAATAATATTATTTATCTCATTCGCGAAAGAGACGAAGTAAATGTCAGCAATCGTCACATACACGTCAAACAATAATAATTCGGCGGGGGAGGGTCATGGAATGGTAACTGCTATATGCTATATGTTACTGACGTAACTATTAAAATGGATCATTTCATCGTTGGCGGTAACTTATAAAATCTGAGAAGGGCTGAACAGAAATTGGACCGAAAAGGAAATTATCTATTGCAGATTACTAGCTGGACGTAGTAAAATATGCAGCAGAAAACGACAAGAGGAAGCGGCGCACACCTTTGGAGTTGGCAGAGTTGTTTAGAAGCGACATCGAGGAAGAAGATTTCATCGGATTTATCGATTAGGAGTGACAGATTGTTTGGTAAACGTATAGCATGTTCTATGTGTTATAGTTATTTGAATGACTTTTACCATAATATGTTACGTTAACATACCAGGAACGTTCTCCGTTGATTATTTATGCGTAATATAACGTACACTTATTCAGCCTGTTGTTCACTATTCTTTTATTTATTTTAAATTGCCTTTCAAATGTCTATTTTTGGTGTTGGATTTTATCAAATACATTTCCCCCAAAAATGCGACTTATACTCCAGTGCGACGTCTATATGTTTTTTTCCTTCTTTACCATGCATTTTCGGCCAGTGCGACGTATACTCCGGAGCGACGTATAATCCGAAAAATACGGTTTATGTTTTTTTTTTCAAATAGTTTTTATTTTTTTAAAAATAGCCGTTCGGTTCTGCATTAGGGTTCATAGTTTCCGCCTAAAAGGGGCGTGGCTCAATGTGGGTGTGGGTAACCGTGAAGGCACGCCCCCATCTGCAGATGGCAGCCAGGGGTACTTGGCTTCAGCTAAACTTTCTCTTCTTAAAAGCCGCCGCTGCCCTCTTAATATTTGCTCATTTTGAAGTTCGCTGTCCATGGGTACATCTGTTGCGTTCCCATCGCAGACATGCTGACAACCCTCCAGACAATGGTGTGCGTCTTGTTTACATACGTGCTTTCATGTCTCTAAACATCCCAAAAAGTTGCTGGATATGTCAGTAGTCACTTTTGAGAAAGAACGTCACTTAGAGGAGTTGTAAAGATATTAGATTTAACAAGAAAGTCGCCAAGTTGACAAGACTGCGCTGGGATGTGTGCGAAAAATAAAGACGCCTGAAGTTAATTCTGGTTGGTTGATAATGCATGGTGCCTTCCGCGGTTGGCTAGATTTAGGCACAAGATTTTATGGATTGGTCTGTGATTGGTAGATTCGGGAAGTCAATCAGAATTTCTGTCTGCTATGTTGCTCGATCGTTGTCAGTCGCAAGACTCTCGTATTACATCATCACGGAAGTCTCACAAGATTTGAGAAGCCATATTTTCTAACAGATCGACAACCCGACAAATCCATATTACATATAGATCAATCCGAGGCTCGCAAAACGTTGTATTCATTTCTCTAAGTTAAAATTGGTTATCGGTTTGTATTGATTAATTGTTTTACCCCCTTATACTGTATGTATATATATATACCCTCTATGTATAAAATCATACAATTAGAGTATATATAATTTACTCAATGCAAACTTTTAGATTTACAAACTTTTAGATTACGTTAAATTTGCCTCTGTGTGCGAACCATGTCTCTGTGGAAGAACGCTTTATTTAGTTGACTGCAGGCAAGAAAGCAGGGCGAAACATTGTTAACTCAGTAGGTTGTGAGTTCAAACCCCGGGCGAGTCATACCAAAGACTATAAACAAAATGGGACCCATTGACTCCCTGCTTGGCACATAGCATCAAGGGTTGGAATTGGGGGTTAAATCATCATAAAGGATTCCCGGGCGCGGCACCGCTGCTGCCCACTGCTGCCCTCACTTCCCAGGGGGTGATCAAGGGGATGGGTCAAATGCAGAGGACAAATTTCACCACAACTCGTGTGTGTGTGTGTGTGACAATTATTGGTACTTTAACTTTAACTTGAGAGTCCCAAAAACTCAACAGACCAGCATGGAAAAGAGGAGGGAACCGCTGTTGAGTACAAAAAACATACTATTTACAAGGAGTACATTCAAGGCACTCACAAGCATGACCAAAGCACAACACAGTAACTAACCAAATTAAGTTTTAATTGTAATGTGTCTTTTCTGGGAATATATACCAGAACATAATTATATTACAGCGGAGGAGAAGACACTATCTGTTCTCTTGTTCCAGACCGGCCCCTTGCTCTTCCAAAGCACAAACACGCAGACAAGTATGGCTTCCCTCTCTCTCTCCTTTTTCCCTACCTCTGTCTGCTACTTGCTGGTCAGTTTTCTGCTGTTGTTAATGTGTATGCATTTTACTAGTTTACGTGTTTATTATTGTAACAGCAATATGGTTGTTGAATTTAAGGATTTCTGTGATTTTGTTTGTGAGAGAGCACCACAATGGCTTCAGTGTGTGTGCGTGTCTTGGCAGAGCGGGGTACAGCATCTTGTTGTTGTTTTGAAATTTTTAATACATAGAAGGTTGATACATCACCCCCTTGTTATATTTGGCATCAGTACTGTATAGCACTTTATACTGTGTTCAAAGTGTACAAACCTTCACTAAAATATGAACTTTTGTCAAGGCTGGAACCCATTATTCATATTTACATTGTTTCTTATTGTTTCTATGCTTCACTATACAAACATTTCTATTTAAGGACCATGTTCAAAAACCAAGTAAGTTCATAAATTGAGGTTTGACTGTAAAATAAACAAAAAACACAGCAAAAATGTGTGTTAAACATACTTGGCCAAAAAGGCTGATTCTGATATCACAACAGCGCTTTGAGTTAAAAAGATGGAACATTTTGTATAGGTCACTAATCAGTCGCTGGTCATTTTTAGCCCTGCGATGAGGTGGCGACTTGTCCAGGGTGTATCCCGCCTTCCGCCCGATTGTAGCTGAGATAGGCGCCAGCGCCCCCCGCGACCCCGAAAGGGAATAAGCGGTAGAAAATGGATGGATGGATGGATATAATGTGTATTGTCTGTATAGTGTGTCACACATTTTGTTGATGGATAAAATATCAAGTAACAATGCTGTCTAAATAGTTACCTTTATTGTAGTTTAAACACCGCAAAAACTTTAAATCTTAAAAAAAAAAAGTATTTTTCTTATTTCTCGTCAGTTGGTGTTAGTTTAGTGTTCCAGTACAGACATGAACAAACTCTATGTAATATGTCATTTAGTCTTAGTCACTTTAAATTAAAAAAAACTGCTCACTCATTATTAAGTAAAATGTCTTATTTTCTCTTATGTATTTATAATTACTACTTACCAGACAAAAACAAGTTTTGTCTGATTACATGTTAAATTAAAAGGAATTTTCAGTGGAATTCCCAATTACTAAAATATTCAATAGCTGCAGAATTGTCAAAAAAGGGTATGGGTATCATGTCTAATTTCCAAAATTGATTTGATTTCGAGATTATGCCATGGGAATATATTAGGGATGTAACGATTAATGGTATGATGATAAATGATAACTGCGGTAAAACCCTTGACGGTTCATATTACCATTTTAAATTTAAATTATCAAAAAATCCTGATTAATAGACCCACTTTGATAAAAATAACAGATGGTCTGGCGCTGCCTTACTTGCTTAAATGCAAACATAAATGCAAGACACATCTACGTCATTAAGACACAACATACCCCAATCTAAACGTGTCCATGCACATTACTGTCTGAGCAACTAAGCTATTCAATTGTGCACTTTTAACCTAAAAGCTGTGCTTTCTCAGCAAAGAGTGATTGATAAGCTGTACACTCGAAGATATATGACACAAAGGTGTTCTTATGGTGCGTTCAAGGACTGCTGAACAGAGTAGGACACCACAAAGCCCACTAGAACACTCATATCAGTGAAGCATAAGAAACTCAAAACATGCAAAATAGTGGTCCTTTTAACAGTGGCTCTATTTATTTTTGTTATTTAAAAAATTCTAAAGATTTCAGTGTCTGTACTTTTGGAACACGTTTAACAATACTGCGATACCAATAATCGTAATACATTTTGTCACAATAACCATATGACATGACATTTTTATATGATTACATCCCTAGAACTACTAGTGTTGCAAAACTTAAAAAATATTGATCCATAATCAATCAAATCCATTATTTCATACAGCCCTAATAAAAACACACAAGGGCCTTTTCTGCCACTTTAGCTGCATATGTAAAGTATGCATGACATGTAAACGTCACAGTAGGCCACATAGGTTGTGTAAATATGTATAATGAGCAAAAAAACACTGTTTCAAACACACACACACACACACACACACACACACACACACACACACACACACACACACACACACACACACACACACACACACACACACACACACACACACACACACACACACACACACACACACAGCCTCAATAAAATGGTGGTCATGAAAATAGGGTGTTGTTGGCCTACTTCCCTGAACATGTAAGCCCTCTACCAACACTCACCTTCTTCACTGTCTGCCATAATAATACATGGTCATGCCATATAAAAACTTCAAGTGTGTGTTATAGTTTTTTGTTCACTGCTGCTGAAAAGTGACTTTAGCTGACATCTTTAGCGATTAATTGGAACAACTGACTATATCAACACAATAAACCTGTCTTTGAGGAGGCAGACAAGCTAATGTGTCACCCAACAGGCTCCTCGTTAACAGCGTGGATGACACCAGCAGGGGATTTTCTTTCTGTCCAGCTTCTACACCACACAAAAAAACATACTCAACCATCAGGCATGCAAAGGTATCCATGATAACAAACCAATCCTTAAAGCTGTGACTGTAAAACCATGTGTGGCGTGCACACACCCACGCCGCTACACTTTACTTGCGCTAATTCAATTACAACATGAGAGGAAATGGCAGCAGCTGGCTGGGTTGTGCCAATCCTTAAATAGCAGTATGCTTCCACACTCTCAGGCTATGGATTTGGGCACAAAGGCCAGCAGAGGAAAATCATTGACTGCACTCTTAGGACTCTGCTGAATAGTGTTTGACGTTGCGGCAAATAACACACACAGCAGTACTGAACACCTGATTTCGACTTAGAGAAAGTCACTGCAGTTAAAGCAAAGTTTTGGAGAATACTGCCGCATCTGTCTCATCTAATCTAAAGTCTGAAGCCAACTTGTAAAAGAATGGATGAGGATGTCGGTTTCCTATCAAGGTCAGTTGCGCGTCACTGCCCTAGAAAGTAAAATACACCATGGGGACTTGTGGCCCACTTTCACCAGGAGGCCAAAATGTTAATTGTCAGCTTTTCGCTCAACTTTTTTAATTTGATGTTTCTCCATACGGCCTCTTGACGATGGAGAGTACCATAACCATTTGATTACATCTTGGTCAAGAAGCGCTTCCGCTAAAACGTCATTACAGGTAGAACACGCAGCTTTCCAAAAGCAGTCATTGAGAGTGAATGTCTCGTCCTGATGTCTTTTCGCTGACGCTTGAAAAAAATCAAAAGCTCCAAGTGCACAAGAATAAAGTTTGATGTGGATAAACTCCAAGACCCTGAGGTGGCAGAAGTCTTCAGCGCAAGGATAGGAGGGAAGTTTGCACCACTGCTCATCCTAGGTGCAGAAAAAATTGATGTCAATAGCATGACCACCAAGTTGAAGAGTCGTAACTGAACAAGCCACAGAGATCCTCTGCAAACTACACTCAAAGAAGAAACCTTGGGTCACTAATGAACTGCTAGATTTGTGTGACAAGCGAAAAGCCATGAAGAAGAGTAAGAACCCAATTGAAGGATCTGATGCTTATAGAGTAATCAATAAAAACATTAAGATAAGCATGCATTCAGCATACCAGACCTGGATTGAGGGAAAATGCCAAGAAATAGAGAGCAGCCTGAATGCCAACAACACCAAGAAGGCATACCAAACTGTTAATGAGCTAATAAGCACAAAACCGATCAAAGGCCCTGCAATCCAGAGCAAGATCAGAGAATACTTAGTGGAAGAGCAGAAGATCCTAGACTGATGGACAGAATACTGCTCTGTGCTCTACAACAACATGAAAAGTGGAGACCCAACAGTCCTGACATGTCCTAAATCCATCCATTTCCTACCGCGTGTCCCTTTTGGGGTTGCGGTGGGTGCTGGAGCCTATCTCAGCTGCATTTGCGCGCCACGGAGGACAAAGATAAGATTCTCATTCTCAGTGAAGAAGTTGAGACAGCAGTCAAGGCACTAAAAAAAGGAAAACAACCCGAGTGGACAACATCCTAGCAGACCTTGTACAAGCAGGGAGAGGTAGCCATGATAGACACCCTCACCATCCTGTACAACAAAATCTGGCAGAGTAGTGAGTGGCCTACATCATGGACTCAATTACTCATTATCACAGTTCTGAAAAAAGGAAATCTCCATCTGTGCCAAAACTACCTCACCATCGATCTTATTAGAAAACAAGCAAAGTCCTAATGAAAATAATAGTAAATAGGTGAAAACCTCAAGCTGAACTGATCATAGCTGAAGAACAGGCTGGAATTAGGGCAAAGCAGCGCACCACAAAACGGATATTCAATTTAAGAATCATTTGTGTGAGATACCTGCAGCATCAACACCTTTACCACATGTTTGTATACTTCAAAATAGCCTTTCACCGGGTATGGCATGCTGCGCTGTGGGCAATCAAGAGGAAATATAACATCAGCCCTAACCTTGTCAGAACTTTTCAAAATCTGGACAACAAAGCTACCAGCGAAACTTTCTATAAAGGAGCTATCAAAGACTGGTTTAGGACAACAATTGGAATGCGCCAAGGATGCCTTCTCTTTCACGTCTTTCTGGAGTGTATCATGACGGATACCCTGGCGAATCGTGAGGGAACTGCCAGCATAGTTACAGTGTCCACCCTGAGATCGGAAGGTTGTGAGTTCAAACCCCGGCTAAGTCATAACTAAAACTATAAAAATGGGATTGATTACCTCCCTGTTTGGCACTCAGCATCAAGGGTTGGAATTGGGGGCTAAATCACCATGCTCCCCTCAGCTCCCAGGGGGTGAACGAGGGGATGGGTCAAATGCAGAGGACAAATTTCACCACACCTAGTGTGTGTGTGACAATCATTGGTACTTTGACTTTAATTTAACTTTAACATAAGAGGCAGACCAATTACCAAGTTACGTTTTGCGGATGACATCGTTGGGATAGCTGGAGAAGAAAAATAACTTGTCAGCCTACTTGAAATGCTTGATACCACCTCCCAAGCCTATGGAATTGAAATCCATGCTGAAAAAAACTAAATGACGACCAACAACAACAGTGGCATCCGCTCAGACATCAAAGTCAATGGACAGGCACTAGAAACTTCAAGTAATTGGAGCAATCGTGTCAGATGAAGGATCACAACCGAAAGTCCTTGCCATATTTGCTCAAACAACTACTACCCTGGCAAAAGTCAAGTCCATATTGAAAGACAAAAAAATCAGTCTGTCGTCAGTAGGGTTTGGTATCGAGTATCGATTGGAACCGGGACTAACTTTCCGATTCTCCCGGAATCGTTCAAAAGTTTAGATTTCGATTCATAGTTTCTATACCCAGTCCGCCAACCGGAAAAAAATAATAAGTCCGCCAACCCGGAAGAAGAAGCCGCTGAACACCAACGAAGAAGCGCCCACCGCCGAAAGTGTTAGCATAGCCGAGCGAGTCAGTCAAGCATGGATAGTGGGTGTCGACGGTCGAAAGTGTGGTTTTAATTTACTAAAAAAAAAAAGAAATGTCGGCGAAATGTAACACGTGCGACAGGACTGTTTCGTGCTCAGGAGGGTGCACGTCGAACATGATGAAGCACCTCCGAGTTCATGGAGTACAAATAAATGCGTGTCCCGTCAACAAAAGACTTATCCTTTGCTGTCAGATCTCGCTTTCTCCTATTTATGGTTTCAAGCTTCTTCCACACCCAGCGAACGTGTATTTTCCACAGCAAGAGACACTATCTGTCCAGAACGCTCACGCATCCTGCCTGAGAAGATGGTTATGGTCATTTTCCTAAACAAGAACTGTCTCTGATTTTATACTGTACCTGCTGCTAATCTGGACTGGGTTTTGCAAGTTGTTTCTTATTGTTTATTTGCTTTTCTGCACCAGGTTAGCACATCAGTGAGAGCATGGTAACATGTTTAAGTACCTGCAGCATCATAAACTTGTGTGTGTAAATGTGTTTTCAGGAGGTTTTCAAAAATAAAGCTCTCTTGAGGAAAGTGTACCCCTCTGAATTTTTTTTTTTTTTTAAAGAAAGAATCTGAATCGAGAATCGTCAGGAATCCAAATCGAAACAAAGAAACGGAATCGTTCGAATTCAAACGATACCCAACCCTAGTCGTCAGAGGTGAGACTCCAGCGCTCACTTGTAATCACAATCATTCTATACGCCTGGGAAACTTGGACCCTTACAGCAGAGCTGCAAAAGAGAGTGCAGAGCATGGATATGAGATGCTACAGAAGACTCATGGGTATCTCTTACACTCAACATGTATCTGTATCCAGTCCAGCAAAAAGATCAGCCAATCCATCGGCCCACATGATGACCTGCTCACCAATGTCATATAGTGGAAACTGAGGTGGTAAGGACACAACACCAAATCCTCAGGCCTCGCAAAGACCATCCCGCAAGGCATCGTACAAGGTAGCAGGAGACCAGGGAAACAAAAGAAAAGATGGGAAGTTAACCTCAGAGAATTAACTCACTGGAAACTCAGTGAGGCTGTAAAAACTGCCGAGGACAGAGAGGGGTGAAGAGAGCTGGTCAACAGATCGTCTGAGGTGCCCCAAAGATCCTTCAGGGTTATGGGATAGGTGTTGGTTTCTCCATTACATGTGAAGATTACATAACAACAGGGTGACAAATCATCTAACAGAGTGTTAAGCAGAGTGTTAAGGTCTGTATCCAGGGGTGACTGTAATGTTCCAAAAAGAAAGCCGGCCTTCTCCCAATCAGCCTCTTCCTACCAAGTCATCAAAGAATGAAATGGGCTACCTGACAATCTAAAGAACAACTGAAGTTTTCACAGTTTCTCACATGCAGTCAAAGACTGGCTTAGAGACCACCAATCCAGCTCACAGACCACCAGTCTTGCTCAAATGAATAATACCAGGCAGGTTGTTGACCATCAGATAATACCCTATTGGGAGCAGTCTGATTGCCGCCAGAGTACCAGTCTAATCGTGTAACATCGCAATCTTGTTAACGTATGCAGTACCAATGGGGTATATGGCTAATAAATGATACCCTTATGGGTACCATCTAATGGCTACTGCACTGTATAATGTGTTATGTGGACTTTGATAAAAACTGCTACACTTTATATACATCCATCCATTCATCCACCCATTCATTTTCTACCGCTTGTCCCTTTCAAGGTCACGGGGGGTGCTGGAGCCTATCTCAGCTGCATCCGGGCGGAAAGCGGAGTACACCTTGGACAAGTCGCCACCTCATCACAGGGCCAACATCCATCCATCCATTTTTCTACCGCTTATTCCCTTTGGGGTCGCTAGTGTCTATCTCAGCTACAATAGGGCGGAAGGCGAGTTACACCCTGGACGAGTCGCCACCTCATCACAGGGCCAACATCTGCACTTTAAATGAAGCTGCTAAAATATTGTAGCTTGACCGCCCATTGATTTGTAACTAGCATACTCTCCTGTGTTTCCCGCAGCAATTTGTTGCTAAAGCAGCCACCTTAACAATAAAAAATAAATAAATAAATAAAAAATAATTTTGTCCTGTCCAGCATCTCAGACAAATCATATAGTTGATGGAGATGCCCATATCGGCTGTTCAGATTTACTTTACAAAAGACAAGTGTAGGATTCTTCTTATGTTGCCTTATTTGTATTTGACTTTATTAAATGTATTTATATTATCATTTGGTGCTAAACTAAAGTCTTAACAGGCTGCTACGCTTCGTACTGCCTCTGCTTCTGTCAGTACGTCTCTGCAGCACTCAGCATTGTCCCACCCACAGAACCATCTGATTGGTTACACGCAGAGCGGTAACGGCCAATCAGCAATGCGTATTCAGAGTGCATGTAAGAGCCAATCAGCAGTGTGTATTCAGAGCGGTAACAGCCAATCAGTAGTGAGTATTCAGAGCACATGGAGTCTGTGCTCACGGCACAGGCAGGGAGAGAGGACAGACGGTACGGGTTAGCAGAAAGGTGTTTAGCAGGTGAGCATAATGCAGCGGACTCTCCCCAAATTATAATAAACACCTCCCAGTCAACAACTGGTAACATCACTATGAGCCCGTTGACGTTCTAGGAATATAAGCGGTAGCTCAGCTGGGTCGCAGTCTTTTAGGTGAAGGCTAGTTAGCTTTTAGCGCAACGTTAGCTCATATTGCAGTGTGTGCATGCGCGCGTGTGTGTGTGTGTTACGGACAGCAAATGCCTGTCCGTCTGAGAGAAAGACAAGCATTATTGACCTATAGTTAACAACTGAGTTATTTCACTTTACCTTTTTCGGTGTTGAAGCAGAAAAAAAGGACATTATGTTAAATGAAAAGTTTCTGTCTCTGATAGTTGATATAATGATGCAACTGCATCATAAAGCCTACATGAACTCCATGGTGTTCAGGGATGAATAGTCTCTCCTATTGCTATTGTACTGAAAGGTACATTACATACAAGTTTTGGAGCAACATATGTTGCCATCCAAGCAACATCTTTTTCATGGAGACCCCTGCTTATTTCAGCAAGACAATGCAAAGCCACTTGTGGCTTCATAGTATAAGAGTGTGGGTACTAGACTGGCCTGCCTGTAGTCCAAACCTGTCTCACATTGAAATTGTGTGGCGTACTATGAGGCCTAAAATACCACAACGGAGACCCGGACTGTTGAACAACTTAAGCCCTACTTCAAGCAAGAATGGAAAATAATTCCACCTGGTTTCCCTGCTCTTCAGGAGATTTTATTGTAAAATCCCCTAATGAGCAGGGAAACCTGCGAAACAGGCTTTATAGCAATATACTTACAGGTTAGTGGGAATAGTTTATGCCTTTTTGTATTCTAGCATCCAGCACAAATAGTGGAAAATATGTGGTTTGAGGAGTTTTGTGGAACGATTTTATACAAAACATTTTGGATGAAAACCTCAAATAACCCAAAGTAGCGACCCAGGCTCTCATTTGAGGTAGACGACCTCACAAATGAGTGGCTGTTATATATATTTATTCAGGGTGTAACGGTACGTGTATTTGTATTGAACAGTTTCGGTACGGGGGTTTCGGTTCGATTCAGAGGTGTATCGAACGAGTTCCACGCGGATATATTAAGTAGCGCACTCACGTTGTGTAAACAATGCACATCGAGGCACCATGAATTGATTTATGTGGATCCCGACTTAAACAAGTTGAAAAACTTATTCGGGTGTTACCATTTAGTGGTCAATTGTATGGAATATGTACTGTACTGTGCAATCTACTAATAAAAGTTTCAATCAATCAAAGAAAACAACACATGGCATGTTAGCAGCGACCGGGCTACGATCGACTGACCATACTTCCTCTTTTCACCGGATATGTCCTCTTTTGCGGGGCTGTCCAGGTGGAGTTTCTTAAATGCCTCAAATGTCCGGCATTTTAAGTTAGGATTGCATGTATTTTCAATGTATTTTCAGGGCTAAGAAGGGGTTAAAAAAAAAATGTGTGAGCAGCAACATTCGTGAGGGAGGGGCAGAAACAGAGAGAGCGAGAGAGTTATGATAAACGTGCATGCGCCGCCAGGCCCTGCTTTTTACCCATACATTTATCAGATTTTATTTTTTATTATCTATAGCAGGGGTGTCAAAAGTGTGCCCTGGAGGCTATTTGCGGCACACAGCTAATGTTTTAAAGACCCACGGCACATTCTAAAAATACCATTAAAATAAACAAAACCGAAATAAAAAGTTTAAAAGCTAAATGTAATTTACAAAAAGTTGCAAAGTTGACTAATAAAACAAAGCTGTTTTTTTTTCCTTTCAAACTCTCAATGCTCATAACAAAATATTGAATCAAAATCAATGTTATTATACATTTTTGACCGATCCAAGTTTCCGATTACTTCACATCAAATATTCCACTAAGAAAAAGATTTTTGGTGGAAGATTTTGAAAATTTGTTAAATAAATAAACAAAAATTGTATATTTTGTTATTGTCTTACTGTACCGAATATGAACCGAACCATGACCTCTGAACCGAGGTACGTACCGAACTGAATTTTTTGTGTACCGTTACACCCCTAATATTTATGGATCGTTTTATTTTCCTGTAGGTATAATGGCCAAGTACACCCCATCCATTTAGCGCAGCTTTAATTAAACTATTTACAACTACATATATCTACCAGTCAGCCGACGCAGGTTGGAGACAGAGAAGAAAACACCTAATTTTTTTTTTTTTTGGGCACCTCAGCTCATTCTTAGCTGTGAACAAATCAATCAAGTAGGGTGACTCTTAAGGGCCCATTAAAGAGTGGCAGCCAATTGGTAGTGTATGGAAAGAGCTCCAGCAGGCATTTTCTCAAATTGACTTCAGGAGCTATTAGGGCTGAGGCTGATTGAACCACATGAAATGCTGCTTTAGGAGAATGGCTATCCACGTTGTTAGGTCTATTTTAGCGTCCCTATGGAATACCCTACAGTTCCTTAGCCCACTTATGATTGTAGTACATAACCATACATACAGTATGTGTATATGCATGCACAGACAGGGCCTTCTCTCTGGTCGGCCCTAAGCTCTGAAACACTCTTTCCCTCCGTGTTCGAACTGCTCCCACAGTTGAGTGTTTTTAAGTCACGTCTTAATACCCAATTTTATTCTCTGGCTTTTAACACTATGTGAGTTGTGTGGTCCTCTGTGTTTTTAATTTTTTTATTTTTACTGTTTTAATTGGTTTTACCCTTTAAAATAGTTTTTAATCATATTTATTTCTATATTGTTTTTATATTTATTTATTTTGTTTTCATTCAGTCATTGGTGGAGCTAAGGGTTGTATTTGAATCTTGTTTTAATATTTCTGAGCAGCACTTTGGAACAGGGGTTAGTGCATGTGCCTCACAATACGATGGTCCCGAGTTCGATCCTGGGCTCGGAATCTTTCTGTGTGGAGTTTGCATGTTCTCCCCGTGACTGTGGTGGGTTCCCTTCGGGTACTCTGGCTTACTCCCACCTCCAAAGACATGCACCTGGGTATGGGCATCACTAAATTGGCCCTAGTGTGTGAATGTGAGTGTGAATGTTGTCTGTTTGTCTGTGTTGGCCCTGCCATGAGATGGCGACTTGTCCAGGGTGAACCCTGCCTTCCATCCAAATGCAGCTTAGATGGCCTCCAGCAACCCCCGCAACTCCGAAAGGCACAAGCGGTAGAAATGGATGGATGGACTTTGAAAATATTTTTGTTGTTTAAATGTGCTTTATACCGTATTTTTCAGATTATAAGTCACAGCTTTTTTCATAGTTTGGCCCGGGGTGCGACATATACTCCGGAGCGATTTATGTGTGAAATTATTAACACATTACCGTAAAATATGAAATAATGTTATTTATCTCATTCGCGGAAGAGACGAAGAAAATGTCAGCAATCGTCACACACATATCAGCAATCGTCACACACACGTCAAACAATAAGAATTCTGCAGGGGTGAATCATGGCAGAAGTGCACTGTGGGTCATGGGATGCTAACTGCTATATGTTACTGCCGTAGCTATTAAGATGGATCATTTCAACGTTGGCGGTAACTTATAAAATCTGAGAAGGGCTGAACAAAAATGGCACAGAAAAGGAAATCATGTACTGCAGATTACAAGCTGAACGTAGTGAAATATGCAGCAAAAAACAACAAGAGGAAGTGGCGCATACCTTTGGAGTTGGCAGAGTTGTTTAGAAGTGACATTGAGGATAAAGATTTCATCGGATTTATCAATTACGAGTGACATATTGTTTGGTAAACGTATAGCATGTTCTATATGTTATAGTTATTTGAATGACTCTTACCATAATATGTTACGTTAACATACCAGGCACCTTCTCAGTTGGTTATTTATGCGTCATATAACGTACACTTATTCAGCCTGTTGTTCACTATTCTTTATTTATTTTAAATTGCCTTTCAAATGTCTATTCTTGGTGTTGGATTTTATTAAATAAATTCCCTCCAAAAATGCGACTTATACTCCAGTGCGACGTGTACATGTTTTTTTCCTTCTTTATTATGCATTTTCGGCTGGTGTGACACATACTCCGGAGCGACTTGTAATCCGGACAACTCGGTAAATAACGGGAATTAGATAGATAGATAGATATCATTTATCTATCTATCAATATATAAATGGGTTGTACTTGTATAGCGCTTTTCTACTTTCAAGGTACTCAAAGCGCTTTGACACTACTTCCACATTTACCCATTCACACACACATTCACACACACATTCACACACTGATGGAGGGAGCTACCATGCAAGGCGCTAACCAGCACCCATCAGGAGCAAGGGTGAAGTGTCTTGCTCAAGGACACAACAGACGTGACGAGGTTGGTACTAGGTGGGGATTGAACCAGGGACCCTCGGGTTGCGCACGGCCACTCTACCACTGCGCCACGCCATCCTCTAGATCAGGGGTCACCAACGCGGTGCCCGCGGGCACCAGGTAGCCCGTAAGGACCAGATGAGTCGCCCGCTGGCCTGTTCTAAAAATAGCTCAAATAGCAGCACTTACCAGTAAGCTGCCTCTATTTTTTTAATTTTATTCATTTACTAGCAAGCTGATTTCACTTTGCTCAACATTTTTAATTTTAGGAGAGACAAAACTCAAATAGAATTTGAAAATCCAAGAACATATTTTAAAGACTTGGGATTCACTTGTTTAAATAAATTCATTTATTTTTTTACTTTGCTTCTTATAACATTCAGAAAGACAATTTTAGACAAAAAATACAACCTTAAAAATTATTTTAGGATTTTTAAACACATATACCTTTTTACCTTTTAAATTCCTTCCTCTTCTTTCCTGACAATTTAAATAATTTTACTGTAAAGAATACTTAAATACATTTTAATTTAATTCTTCATTTTAGCGTCTGTTTTTTCGACAAAGAATATTTGTGAAATATTTCTTCAAACTTATTATGATTAAAATTCTGGCAAATCTAGAAAATCTGTACAATCAAATTTTAATCTTATTTCAAAGTCTTTTGAATTTCTTTTAAAATTTTGTTCTGGAAAATCTAAAATAAATAATGATTTGTCTTTGTTACAACTATAGCTTGGTCCAATTTGTTATATATTCCAACAAAGTGCAGATTGGAATTTAGCCTATTTAAAACATGTCATCAAAATGCTAAAATGAATCTTAATCAGGAAAAATTACTAATGATGTTTCATAAATTATTTTTTAATTTTTTCAGAAAGATTTGAATTAGCTAGTTTTTCTCTTCATATTTTTCGGTTGAATTTTGAATTTTATATAGTCAAAATTGAAGATAAACTATGTTTCAAAATTTTATTAGATTTTTTTCGCATTTTATCCTCTTTTAAATCATTTATTCTCTACAAAAAAACTTCCGTAAAAGGAAAAAAATGTACGACGGAATGACACACAGAAATACACATTTTATATTGAGCAAATTTGCTATTTATATATATATATATATATATATATATATAAATAGCAAATTTGCTCAATTTACCTTTAATAAATATATATATATATTTATAATAAATATATATATATATATATCTGCGATGAGGTGACGACTTGTCCAGGGTGTTGCCTGCCTTCCGCCCGATTGTAGCTGAGATAGGCGCCAGCGACCCCCGCGACCCCAGAAGGGAATAAGCGGTAGAAAATGGATGGATGGATATATATATATAAATAATAAATATATATATTTATTTATTAAAGGTAAATTGAGCAAATTGGCCATTTCTGGCAATTTATTTAAGTGTATCAAACTGGTAGCCCTTCGCATTAATCAGTACCCAAGAAGTAGCTCTTGGTTTCAAAAAGGTTGGTGACCCCTGCCCTAGATAGATACAGGGTTTCCCACACATTCATTTATTTGTGGCGGCCCGCCACGAAAGAATTACGGCCGCCACAAATAAAAAAAATTAAAAATAAAAACATTTATAAAAAAAAATTTTCTTCGGCTTTTGACTCGCTCGACCTCTCATAAAAGCAATTCACTCCATTCACTCTGTCTGTGAATGGAGCTTGTAGTTACATATTATATAAATATGTAAATATTATATAAATATGTACATAAAGTGTTGTAATTATATTCCAACTCAGCGTTCTTCTTGGACATCGCCGCCGCCGCTGCTGCCGCCGCCCACCCCCCCAAGCCCCCCATTCGCCCGACCACACCACCACAAATAGATACCTGACCTGTGGGAAACACTCAGATCGATAGATGGATAGGATGCACTCTGGACAAGTCGCCACTTCATAAATTGTAACCCAGAAAATATAAATGGGTTGTACTTGTATAGCGCTTTTCTACCTTCAAGGTACTCAAAGCGCTTTGACAATACTTCCACATTTACCCATTCACACACTGATGGAGGGAACTGCCATGCAAGGCGCTAACCAGCACCCATCAGGAGCAAGGGTGAAGTGTCTTGTTCAGAAGACAACGGACGTGACGAGGTTGGTACTAGTTGGGGATTGAACCAGGGACGCTCGGGTTGCGCATGGCCACTCTTCCGCTGCGCCACGCCCTCCCTATACCTGATATTTGTGATTAACAATAAAAGGCATTAATCCCAATCGACAATCACGTGTACGTATTTCATGAAAATTGTCCGAGGCTGAAAGATTGTACATCAAAACAATCGTAAAATAGTGACGTTGGGAATTTTACTAGAGTTTGTCACTAACACTGTAAATTGTTACATCCCTATAATGAACAAAATGCACAGGACTGGACTTCTATTTAACACCCTTCGTGACCCCAAAAGGGACAAGCGGTAGGAAATGGATGGATGGATATCATAGCTTCTGATTTTCACTCAGCCTTATGTTGGGTGTTGCTATGCAACGCTGGCATTTAATGACATCATATACAGTGTTTCGGTATGTTGGCAGACAGACATGCCTCAGTACAGAGTACAGTCTCCTGGCAGGCAGACCAAGACCCCATCTCTCAGGCGGGTTTCATTCCCCCCGGTTTAGCCCAGATCTTTAAAGTCTTGGACTGCTTTCAAACTTGACCAAACGAACTTCACAAGCAAAAAAAAAATGTACTTAAGTCAGTTTAAACCTGAACAAAGAAATAGTGTAAGCACCCCTAGGGACCATGCCCCCCGCTCCTTTTAATCCAAGTGACGTCCCTGTGAGTCGCTAACATAAAGGTTCACGAACCAGAGACACTCGATACAACTTGTACACACAGAAACAACTTCAAATGCTTAGTTTGTCAGTAACCATGTTATGAAATGACTAATATTCCACATGGCACCCACAACAGCCATTCCTTAATCAGGTCCTCCAACAGCGAATAAGCGCTACATGGCGTGCTATTTTACAACTGTAACCATATGATCCCCTGTCGATCACTTAAGCGTTTATTCCCGTTTCAAGGTACACATTACCTGGATGGATGACGCGGCGTAAAGCGAGTCGAGACTCAGGGGCGGCAGCCGCTAAATTCCGGGTGTATAGGAGGAATAATCTTAGTAGTAATACTTCCGGTATCCAATCTTTCAGCCTCGAAGGTGTCCTCGCGCCAGGAGGGACTATAGATAATAGTCACCCGGTCTCAAGGGGAAAGAACGACAACATCCGGCCATTTCTTTTCACAATAAAATCATTTCCCCCGACACCTTACACGCCAGAAGTCTACATGACTCGTCTTGTGTATTTCACCTGTGAAACGTGTTTAAAACACGCATTCTATTATTCAGAATCAGTCATTTGGCGCATATTAAAAAAAAAAAAAATCGACCGGGTCTAACGTAGCGTACCCGTTCACAGGCCCCATACGGCTACAACATGTCATCAATATGCAATATCGATCAGTCGAAACAGATTCAAATCCAAGGTATCCAGTTATAAGGCGTGTTTAAGGTACATCCAGAAAGAATCATCTACATACCGCAGGTCACCGCGTATCCTTTGTTGTGAGAGGACGTCGTGTGCAAGGAATAGGTGCAAGATTGATCCTAATTCCTACAGGCAGGTAATCCATAAAATACATATTTAGGTGCTTCTCATGAAAAGTGTGGGGCGGCTATTGCACATTCACGCACAATACAACAGCGATCATGTCAATGTTGTCTCATTGCCAATCAGCCAACTTCGGTTATTCTCCTCGCTCCAAACAAACAAACTCCGCATAGCACAATTCACTCACATTCCTCCTTCCTGACTCACCGTTCTCCGCCCTCGACTATATATATAAAAAAAAAATAAACACTCCGCCAAGGTGAAAATATCTCCCACGAACACTTTCACCCACTTCCAACAGTGGAAACCTCAAAGTCCAAGCTTTTTGCGCTCTTACCGGAAGTCATCCCGAGCTGGGCATGGTGGTACCGGTAGTCCTCGATGGAGGCCTGTGCCTCCTCTGTGGACGTTGCGGAACGGGCTCCTGCGTATACGTAAAACTTCATTACCCACAAGGCATTGCGGTGTGGCGAACGGGGTAGGAAAGAGGGCGGGGAATTATTAGCATGCGACCTAGCTAAGAAACTTCCTCTAAATGCCGACTTTTCTGTCGACAAAACGCCGTCAATAAGTAAATCTATTCCGACACAGGACCAACACCTAATAATGTTTATAGTTAGAAATCGTTTCAGAGAAGCTATATGCGTCGTATTATAAGGCGTGTAAGTATTGCTCCCTATAGCCTATGTGAATTGCTAGATGTACATTTTAAAATTATTTTACATTTGTAGAGTACATTCCGCTTAAGATAAAAATAAATGTTGAGGTTTCGCCTAAACATCAGAGCTCTTCTGGCTTGAGTTTGCCATCTATTGGGCAACTGCCGTCATAGCAAATATGCACATTTTAACCACTATTTCTCAATTACTGTATTACTTAGAGTTGTTCAGTTATTTATTATTATAACCATGTAGTGTAGTTTTGATAAACCATTATTGTAACAAATAAACTCCCTGGACAAGTCATCCCCGCATCATCCCACTATTTATTTGTTAATATATATATTAAATATTAACATATTTATCATCATAATAGATACAGTGGGACAAAAAAGTATTTAGTCAGTCGCCGATTGTGCTAGTTGTCCCACTTAAAATGGTGACAGAGGTCTGTAATTTTCATCATAGGTACACTAACTGTGAGAGACAGAATGTGAAAAAAACCCAGGAATTCACATTGTTGGAATGTTAAAGAATGTATTTGTAAATTATGGTGGAAAATAAGTATTTGGTCAACCATTCAAAGCTCTCACTGATGGAAGGGGTTTTTGGCTAAAAATCTCACGATACATGGCCCCATTCATTCTTTCCTTAACACGGATCAATCATCTTGTCCCCTTAGCATAAAAACAGCCCCAAAGCATGATTTTTCCACCCACATGCTTCACAGTAGGTGTGGTGTTCTTGGGATGCAACTCAGTATTCTTCTTCCTCCAAACACGACAAATTGAGTTTATACCAAAAAGTTCTATTTTGGTTTCATCTGACCACATGACATTCTCCCAATCCTCTGCTGTATCATCCATGTATCCATTTTGGTATAAACTCAACTCGTCGTGTTTGGAGGAAGAAGAATACTGAGTTGCATCCCAAGAACACCATACCTACTGTGAAGCATTGGAGTGGAAACATCATGCTTTGAGGCTGGTATTATGCTGAGGGACGGCGTGGCGCAGTGTGAGAGTGGCCGTGCGCAACCCGAGGGTCCCTGGTTCAAATCCCACCTAGTACCAACTTCGTCACGTCCGTTGTGTCCTGAGCAAGACACTTCACCCTTGCTCCTGATGGGTGCTGGTTGGCGCCTTGCATGGCAGCTCCCTCCATCAGTGTGTGAATGTGTGTGTGAATGGGTAAATGTGTCAAAGCGCTTTGAGTACCTTGAAGGTAGAAAAGCGCTATACAAGTACAACCCATTTATTTATTTAAGGGGACAGGACGATTGATCCGTGTTAAGGAAAGAATGAATGGGGCCATGTATCGTGAGATTTTGAGCCAAACCTCCTTCCATCAGTGAGAGCTTTGAATGGTTGACCAAATACTTATTTTCCACCATAATTTACAAATACATTCTTTAAAATTCCTACAATGTGAATTCCTGGATTTTTTTTCACATTCTGTCTCTTACAGTTGAAGTGTACCTATGATGAAAATTACAGACCTCTGTCACCATTTTAAGTGGGAGAACTTGCAGAATCGGTGGCTGTTTTTATATATGAGCTGTCTCTTGGCTCATTATTAGGCTTTAAGTCACAAACAAAAATTTGATTTACAAGCATCCCCACCTTTAGTTGGCGCAGCAAATGTCATTGTGAGTCCCGTAAAATGTAAACCACTACATCTGGTCTTATTGCCAGCATTAGCTAATATCTAGAGATTGACATAACTTTGTTTTCCAACATGGGACTGAAGAAAAATGTAAAGGGCAGTGCCGAGAAGAAGTGGATGATATTCATTGAATTAAAGAAAGAAATCATCAAAAACATGACTGAACATGTTGCCAACTTAGTGAAGTTATTCGATGGTATACCTGCTAGCCTGCACTGCACTGAAGTAGAATGAGTCTAATGCCAGCCAATAATGTTAAAATAATATGTAAATGGCAGGCATGAAAATATG
This sequence comes from Nerophis ophidion, assembly GCF_033978795.1. Lineage (NCBI taxonomy): Eukaryota > Metazoa > Chordata > Actinopteri > Syngnathiformes > Syngnathidae > Nerophis > Nerophis ophidion. The sequence continues at coordinate 44,823,204 of NC_084621.1, read as the reverse complement.
AAGAAGTTGCGGATGGTGTCTTTGATGAAAGAATCAGCTTAAAGAAGACTGAGTAGAAGTCTACTTTTCAAGGTAAATGTTGTACATTATTATTACAGTACTTAATAAAACTACTGTAGTTGTTAGTAATATATATTGTACTGTTTTTATACAATATTTGTGGTCTAAAATTGTGTTTTTCTTTTTAAAAGGCATGCTACATGTTACAAGTGTGCGGTTTTGGGTGTGTAAGCACTAATTAAATAGATTTCAGTTAATTTTAATGGGTGACATTGATTTCAGATACAAGTATTAGGATTCTCCCTTTAAAGAGGGTAGAGCCTTCCCAGACTCTTTAGTTTTAAGACTGTCTATAATGATTAGAAGGTGACTAGAACTGAAGTTTACCAATTTATTCTACAAAATAGGACTAAGTGCAAACAACAGAAATACCAGGCCTAGAGAGAGTGTCAAGCTAACAAGAGGTTGAAGCAATTTGTCCAACCTGCCCGTCTACCCAGGCTTTTTGTCTGGCCATGAATTGTATCTGAAACCTAGGAATTGAAAGTGAAACTTAACGTAACGTGTGAGCTTAGCACACACTCCTCCACCCTCTCTATTTATTTCTGTGCCTTATGACACACTCGATAATGAATACAGTATGTGTTACAGTGCATTGATAAAAACACAGGTTGTATTCAATGAGATTATCTCCTTCAAGCGGACCCAAGGCCAAAGCCAGTGATTTTTAAGGTGTTCGTATTCTGCCAAAAGGAGGGAACATATTCCTTTTACAAGCGTTTTGAGTTAAGAGTTGAGGCACTTTAATGTAAAATAAGTGCTTAATAAAAGTAACACTGTCCAAGGTGATACATTTTTCCAAGGTTAAACCCAGCTTGACTGATATTATTACAGACATCATTTAAACAGTACATACTTTGACTTGGTACACACTGTACCTAATGTACTGGACATTGCAGTTACCACTAGTCAACTATTTGATTTCCATTACGTGTGAAAGTGACAGTTTAAGCCATTGCATAATGATATCAAAATTCCGTATGGCGCAAGTAAAGCAGACAGATGGACATGCTTGCGTTATGTGTATTAGTTTGAAGCCACTAAAGTACAACTCGGCTGATTTTGATTATACCTGTAAGTGTTAAAGTGTGCCATTCCTAAATTAACCCCTAATAAATGTCATTGTGTAAGAGATATCAAACAAGTAGCGTGGGGTAGTAGCCCCACTGTGTTTATTTGTCTATATGTGCCCTGTGATTGACAGGCAACCAAGGGTGTACCGCCCGTGACCCTAATGAGGTCGAGCGGTATCGAAAATGGATTGATCATAAACTATGGTGACAGTGTTTATTTGTATATTAGGCTGGGCGATATGGCTGAAATTGGATTGCAATATAATTTTTTTTTATATCGGTCATTATCGATTATTTATATTTAAATGACCTTAAAAAACTAGGACCAGGAGAAAAACATAATAAATATAAAAAAATTGTATTTAAAATGTAGCCGTCCTCTGATTATTATCCCCCCCAGCTATCAGGGCAGAAAGGAAAGGAAATATCAACATAAGCATGGAAAACACTCAATCACTCTAACAAAGTTGAACACCAAACAATAACCTCTGAAGTGCAAAAATAAGGAATATGTAAGAAATGCTTTATAAAGTGTAACAAAATAGTGCAAAGTGTAAAAATATAAACATAGAGAAACCGGAGAATAACAATTGTCTGCATTTACTGCCAGGAAGTTACAGCTTTTCTCTAAATGGTAAGCACAGCTAATGTGGTGTGGTATTACCGGTCTTAGTGGGGACACGCGCCTTGCATAATTTACAGACCACAACAGTCTGACTATGGTCCGTTTTAAAAAAATCAAAAAAACTGCCATCCTGATGAGGTGACTTTTCCTGTTTTATCGACAATTTCTTCACTCTCTGCAGCACTCAGGTTCAGTTTTGATTCTCACTCCATGCAGAGAATCAACCGCGAGACAACAAGATGGCCCAACTAAACTTGATAGTTGATACTGTCACCTGATTGGCTGTTAGCGTGTCACTCCCACTGATTGGTGATCACTTCCTGCGTTTTTAGGTTACCAGAGAGCAAGTACCTTTGTTCAGGCAACCAACTGTGCTTTGCAACTCATGGTTTCTTCTTCTTACATGTCTACCGCGATATATATTGATATTGTTTTATCGCCCAGCCTTATGTGTGTGGTTAATATTGTTTAGTATTGAGTAGCCATATGTCACATTAAGTTGTACTGTTTTACAGTTAATTCCTGCTTACATGGGTTGTATTACACATTCCCTTTGTCGTCACTGGTAACAATATACCATTTTAAAGAATATACAAATATATAATGTAAACAAATATCAAAACCATGGTTTTTGGCAGTCATTTGTCCTCCTGCAGCACCATGGACAGAGTTCTTCAAATAAAGCCGTTGTTGTTTTCTAACAAGTTTATCCAACTTTTTGTCGCAACTGTGTCACACCAGTTAAGATTTTAATCATCAGGTTATTATGACTAATATATGTGAGAAGACAATTTATCACCTCCTTGTATTATTTTATTATCTCAGCAAAGGAGGGTAAGTGTCATGGGCGAGTGGAGGTGTCGAGTGCTGCCAAAAACCCCTGCCACCTCAAGATGTGGAAGTACACAATATGAAGTCCAACATATTGTTCAAGACACACAAAAACAGGCAAAAAGCTATCAGCATGAAAACAATGTCTGGCGCAAATTGGCGCATGACTCACTAGAAATAACAAATGAGACTTAAAGACATAAATACTAATGAGACAACACAATTGGACAAAGACACGCGAGTAAGGAGAGAGCTGACTGGAGTAAACACAAAGGTCAGACAGAACAAGACACAGGTGCTGATCATGACACAGACAAGCACGGATAAACCTGGAACGTAAACAACAGATCATGACAGGAATTTTTTTTCAAAAGCAAGTTTTTAACATAGATCGATAGAACCTTCCTTTGTTATACAGTGGATATGCTGCAAGGCAAGGTGAAACAATATGCATCACTGTGAAAAAGTGTTTACTTTTTACAGATACAAAATTAAACCAAAACCTGGTGCATGGGTAAAAAAAAGGAACTATTATATTTTGGTGTGAATCTGGATATAGGTGATTTGGGGGGTTAATTTTTAGTGATATTGCAGATTTCCTACTGCTGTTATTTAGCTCTATTTATTTGTGTTTGAGGCAGATAAAAGAGTAAGGTGCTGCAAAAACTGTAAAAAAAATCCAACAAACAAAAAAACACATTGAGCACTGCGGTTGTAACGAGACATTCTAAGCCATGTAGTTGTTGCATGATTATGAAGAATGAGCTGAATCCAACAGGAGACGATTGCAGGAGATGGAGACTATGAAGTATAACAGTATGACATTGTGTATCATTCCAAGCCCTGTTTATTCAAATGTTAAATTAAAACCAGTGCCTATTAAACACTTTCATTTTTAATCAAATTAATCACACTTTCACATGTTGAATAATAACAATAAATTACTTGTTTTAAATACAATTTTAAATAAAGACCCAATGTTCCGACACAGTTGCTATTCCATCCATCCATTTTCTACCGCTTATTCCCTTGTGGGGTCGCAAGGGGGCGCTGGCGCTTATCTCAGCTACAATCAGGCGGAAGGTGGGGTACACCCTGGACAAGTCGCCACCTCATCGCAGGGCCAACACAGATAGACAGACAACTTTCACACGAGTGTATTAATTTGTCAAAATGTTATTGATTCATTTTTAAATCTTTTACTTGAATTTACATAATTTATCCATCCATCAATCTTCTTCCGCTTATCAGAAGTCAGGTCGCGGGGGCAGCTACCCAAGCAGAGAAGCCCAGACTTCCCTCTCCCCAATGACTTAGTGCAGCTCTTCCCGGGGTTTCCCGAGGTGTTCCCAGGCCAGCTGGGCGACATAGTCTCTCCACTGTGTCCTGGGTCTTCCCCGTGGTCTCCTACCAGTCGGACATGCCCTAAACACCTCCCCAGGGTGGTGTTTGGGGCCATTCTGATGTACACCTTTTTATTGTTTAAAACCTTTTTTTGAAATGACCATGAAGCACAACAGTCGGAGTCTCCTCACCGATCTTTCCACTGACATATACATTGATCTGATCACTGACCTTAAAACGACCTGTTACGCTTCTCAGGTAAACACCCACAATTATGGTAAAGGAGCCTGTGCAGTCAAAATTAGGGCTGCAGCTATCGATTATTTTAGTAATCAAGTAATGTATCAGTAACACTTAGCATTTTGTTTCAAGTAAAAAAAACAACTTTTTAGCAGAGGCCTTTAAAAGGGCGTCCGTGACCTAGCGATTGGCGCGCTAGTTGTTGCTGGTGATTAGTTGTCAGATAGTGATTAGCACCCTAGTTGCCAACTTGCGATTATCACTTTAGTTGTCAGCTGGCAATTGGTGCATTAGTCGCCAGCTAGAGATAAACGCACTAGTGGCTGGCTAGCAGTTAGCACTCTAGTAGCCAGTTTGCGATTACCAGGCCCGTTACCAGCTGGCAATGTTAGCACTAGTTGCCAGCTAGCTATTATTGTCACAATACTATGTAAATAGTGTTAGTATTACACAATAAGAATGTAGTGTACCAATTTAATGTGAAATACAATCATAATTTCAGACAAGATATACGTACAAGTAGGGCATCCTTGCTCCTTCTATCCAAAATGTTGAAGACCCTTGCTTTATAGCCTCAATAAGTATTTTAAGGAAAATAGTTCAACAACTATTTTTCTGCTTGTTATAACCTTTTTTTAATATCTCTACTGTTCCCGACCACACAGACCATGACACACACACACACACACACACACACACGCTCTTATGTGCACTCTATTGCCACAACCGTGTGGAACCCATATTTAAAGTTCCGGGCACTCTATGCAGTCCCTATTTTATAAATTTGTATTAGTTACACTCAAATCCATGTTTTTTTTCAAATCGATTGATCGTTGCAGCCCTCATCAAAATAAATACTGTGATTTATCTGCATTTATGTATGATTATTGCAGTAATGTTTTGTAATTAATGGCATGTTATTAAATATGACAAAACAAAAAGGGACAGTCTAGTCACTAGATTTACTGTAAATATGAATACTGTGAATATTGAGTCACCTGACTTCTGACCAGGTCTCCACAAGGTTGTCTGTTTCTCTATGTGTCCAGGCAACCTGTCCAGGATGTCGTCCAACCTTTGCCTGAAGTCAGCTCGGATAGGCTCCCGCTGCCCGCTACTGTGAACAGGATAAACCTGAAGAATGTGGAAGGTAAAATAGTCATGCAAATAAAAGTGCTACCTCAAATACAGTATCTCCCAACCGTTCTTCACAGTTGCATCGTTTGTCCTGCGGACGCATTCTAGGGAATGTTTATAGAAAAGACAAAGATGCTTTTTAGGGGTGTCAGTCCAACATAAAAGTCAAAGACATGTCAGAAAGTTGTGCAAAGAAGCCGGAACAGCTTTTGTGTGAGCCATTAGCCAACACCTTCAGTAACGGCAAAAGCAGGGTAATTCTTGTTGACCTAATTACGTGAATCACCGTTAATTTTCCTGCGGCTCATTCGCTTGCACGTTCACGCATGCACGTACGGTAAGCCATTGCAGGGAAACGCGGGGGGACAGGCAGTTTTGTACCTCTCTTTCAAGCCTTTAAGCGATGTCAAAAAACACTGCATTCTTTCCAGGGATCCTTGTGACAACACCGGCTCTGAATAGCAAGTCAACGTATTATTGATTCACTCGTGCATTCCTGGATCATTCATCCATCCTGGGCCTCCTTTTGAAGTCACAGATGTGTTTGCTACTCCCCCGTGAAGTCCTATGGGACCCTGTCGGTGATTTTTGCTCATTGACGCAGTACATTTTCCTCAAGCAAACAGGATAAATCAAAGTTGAAAACAAACAAGCAACCACAAAATGTTTTAGGGTGACAGTTTATTCGGGTCAAGAAAATAGATGGAGCTTGCTACGAAGTTTGTTTCATATATGCTGCATACTCATACATCATATGGACAAATGTATTGGGAGGCCTTTCCAGGACATAACAGGATGTGTGTCCCTCTTGCAGCTATAGCAACTTCCACTCTTCTGAGAAAATTTTGGACAATAATTTGGAGTGTGTCTAGAAAAGAACATAAATATTAAAAGGGCCTTCCTCAAACGGTGGTGATATAATGACTAGCTGTGTCTTGTTTATGCGGTGTTACAACATATTTTACCAGTCCCCTGAACAGGCAAATCATTTCTGTACTCTGCTTTTCCCAATAATTAAATTCTGTCCATTCTCTTTACACCAGCGGAAGGATGCAGCGACACTTTGACACTGGAGGCAAAGCGTTCTCTTTGAGTGATGTGTCCGCAGACCTCGGTCTTTTTGCACCTTTCACTCGTTTCCAGAACGTGGTCCATCCGCCTTCCTGCATGGACGCATCTGCCAGCTTGTTTTCTGCCTCGCCATCTAAGGAGCGTTGTTTTTTCTTTGAGCTGTTTTGTGGAAGTTTGGCACATCTTCTCTCTGGTGAGCCTTAAGTTTCCTTCTCAGTCCATTTTGGAACTGCTACCCGGATCTGTGTGTGGGGGTAAACAAAATAAGGCTTTTATTTTAAGCTTGCAATTTACTTGGGAATTAGTTATGCTATTACAGGAAAGCTCACCTTAAGATGCCGAATAGGTTAAATTGTCTCTTTAGGAAAATGAATGACCTAGGCTTAATTTATTACAAAAGGATTCCCTTCCTCACGCAACCTATGTCCTCTGCCATGAAAGGCAGAATCATGGAACAATACACCACCAGGGATAAAAGAACGAAAAAGCTTGACATGATGGTAGTATTTGAAATAATGATGTGTGTATTAATAATCGTGGATGCATCTGTGCTGCATGTCTTGCTAAGAGATACAGAGGTTTTGTTGCAATAATTACAGTGCAAACAGCTTTGTTGTTCATCGTTGTTAGCAGAGCTGTATGCCTTCTCTTTTTTTCTTGGTCACATGACGGCATGATGACGTCATCGTTATCAAAAAGTAGTAGTTTGTTTATCCACAAAATAACGACAACGCTGCATTATCAGACTTCATGTTTAGAATGCACGTTTTTAAAAAACGATCATTTCAGTCCACCTAAAACGCTGTTGCTGTGTGGATGAAAGGCTGAATTGAAACCATACATTAGTTTACCGTTCCCTCCTAAAAACGTTCAGGGCCTCAAGTGTTTTTGCTTTGCTATGTTTTTTTCGTCACATAATTCTACCAATGACAGTTGCGTTCAAGTCTTGGTCCTAGTTATTCAGCACAATACCTCAGCAACAATATGCAGACATTGTTATTGAAAAACGATTGTTTGTATTAACGACAGCTTTGTTCAGAATTTTATTGTGAAAAGACTCAACACAGGCACATGTAATTGGGATGGTAGTTTTATTTAGTCTTACTAGACAAGGGTTGACTATTCCTATACAATGATACTTTAGTTTTCATGATATAATTTAGTTTTAGACAAAAATTTTCACCAAAAATATATCTTAGTTTTCAAACACTGTCTCGGTTTTAGATTATTTGTTTAGTACGGCAGCTAAAAAAGCAACTGTAGAGCCAAATAAAGTTGCAGCATACAGTATTAGTACAATCAAGGTCAACAAGAGCCTTCGAGTCCATGTGCCATTAAATGCACCACAGTGCTACTGTAAGGCAAACAATCAAGTGTAATGTGGTGCTTACAGGCTGTCCCTAGTAGTTTTGAAGAGAGAAAAGTATCAGTTGATGGAAACAAAGTTGGTTGATGACACAGCCAATGACTGTTCTCAGATATAACAAAAGGGCCAGCACTATGATGAAGAATGTGAGAAAAGTATGGTGGTGTTTGGGCCCCCCACCACCCTCCATTCATCACCGCCAAGAGTTTTCAATAATGGTAAAAGTAAATGGTAAATGGGTTGGACTTGCATAGCGCTTTTCTACCTTCAAGGTACTCGCATAGTATCAAACCTTCAAGGTACTCGCATACTATCATTTCGAGTCTGTGATGTTATTTCTCTAACATTGCTTGAAACATTTGCTCCAAACCCGTGTTTACTTGACACGCTTCCTACTCGCTGAGTCAACTTCAATAGAAACCTGTGTGACCTCAGCGGTTTTATGTTGGTGATCTCTGCCTGGAGGGCAAGTGGCGTGCAAAATAACACCGGCTATTAATATAGCAACAAAGGATGATAATTGAAAGCACCACTCCTTGTCTTTTACATAGTAAAATGTGTTTACTTTTGCAAACATCCCCACAAGCAAGCTCCTACACCGCACAGAGGGCATTAATTAATGTTTGATATCATGTGATTGGTCCGGTAAGGCACGTACTCACCTGTGATGGCAGAAGCTGGCACAGGTTAGATCCTTCAGGTTTTCACAAGCGCACCTGCTTGCAGATCTTCGTCGTCGTGATAAAGTACCACCGAGGCCATAAAGGGTTGTCTTACTGCAGAAATACAGATGATAACAAGTCAGTTTCATATACAGTAATAATGTAAAATATGAAATTATTAAAATATTGACCTGGCCGTGTTGACCCAGATGATGTCCAGGTGGCAGAAGTAATGGCACTCAGAGTCCAGCATGCTGCTGCATGCACAGCGTTTGCTTCTCATCCTCAATAATGGGACGTCATTGCTAGCATTCACTTCCTGGTTCTTCATGAGTGGGACCGCCGAGCCTGTTAGTGGCAGGAAGCTACACATTTATAAAAAATCCAATGCAAAACTGGGGCCTGAATGCCTTTCGTTACAGCGTGATTATTGGTCACATATATAGGAAATAGATCAAATATTGATATTCATGCTCATCAACGCACCCTTTTACTATATAGATGCTAAATCAAGAAACTACTGAATTTATAGAATATAAAAATTTGTAGGAAAATATGACGATGATGTGCAAAAAATACTGTTATTGCACACTTGACAGACAACAAAATGTAGAATGTTTGGAAGCAATCATATTTTGGCATTTGTTACGATGATAATGAGAAAATAAAAATAAAAGTAATGATAAAGTAATAAAAAAAAGTTACAACGGGAAAAAAATAAAATTTACGACAATAATTTATGCAGGTATTAAAACAGGAATAAAAACATAAATGCTGGAAACCCCACTTGATTCCAAGATAGACTCCCACAGGTCATAAAAGTAATCAACCATCTGGGGATTTTTATTTTTGATTTAAAATCACACAGGGCATAAAATTCTTCAATTTTTTGAAGGACCTACAATTATTTTGATTCATATTTTTTCTCTCTCAAATTTCTAAAAATAAAAAAATAATTAAGTCCTAAAAAAACATATCACACATGTATTTTTCAACCCTTTTGAATGCCTAATGTCACAGGTTTAAATGAGTACAATAACTCATGTTGTGCAAATGTATGCAAATTTACAATTGTGAAATTTTTGATGAAAAAAACTCCATACATGTTTGGTATTTTTCTTTATGACTGAAATTGACTAGAGATTTAAGCAGAAAAATACATAAATCAAAGTTTTTTGCGCCCTTTGAAAAATTAAGGACTTTTTATATCCTCTTCGGCTTTAGGGTATTGTTGAATATGTGCATTGCCAGTATACTGTACACCTGTGAAATAATTGAACATTGACATTTAAAATTTAACATAAAAAAAAAAATCCCTTTTATATCAACCAAAGCACCTCATCCCACCCCCCAGATTGCAAATAATGTAAATAATTCAATGTATATACTATGATGATTAACCTGTGTGATGACTGTATTATGCTGATAGTATATATTTGTACCATGAATTGATTAACGTGGACCCCGACTTAAACAAGTTGAAAAACTTATTCGGGTGTTACCATTTAGTGGTCAATTGTACGGAATATGTACTGAACTGTGCAATATACTAATAAAAGAATCAATCAAGGAAAAATCATGTATATATAGTAAAATAACATTACTAAAATTGTGGCAATTAATCGAGCAAAGATGTACTATAAGCACAAAAAAAGTCTGCTATACAGCAGTATAGCGTGAAGACGCACCTTACTGTACATGCCGTTTGTGAGTTACAGGTAATGCTTCGTAACCAGCACATATAAAACACAAATAAAAGTATATCTCTGGCCTTTGCCTCTGATACAGTAAGTGACCCACTTGTGAGGTGTATGCAGGGCAGGTGAGCCTTTGTGTGCATGTACTGTACGTCCCCCTTAGCCTGAATAGAGAAAAAAAAAAAAAAGATTATAAAAGTGCACTCACCACCTTGCAGAGAAGCCAAAATTGTGACGAGAAGTAAAATAGTGACGTGAGAGGACATATTTTCCAGAGCTGCACTGAGCTGTGTGGTCATGCTGCTGTTTTGTTTGTGGCACTCTCTTATACCTCTCCGTGTGAAGTCACAATAAAGGCTCCGCCCACAGTTGCCTTCCATGGAGCCATTATTGAGCTACCAAAATGTGTGTAAACTGGCGGTGATTCATTACACATTTGATGCTTTGTCCTGATACATATGAGAATCATGAGCATGAGTGACACATTTCTCCTCTTCATCATCAGTTTAGTATCATTTGGGTAAAAGAGCAGATATTAGTGTACAGTAGTCATCCATCCATCCATTTTCTAACATTTTGCCTTCCGGGGGTGTCGGGAGAGGGGTGCTGGATTGAAAACGGTACTATACTGCATTTGAAAACTAACGGTACTGTTCTTTCATCTAAGTGCCGCTGTGTGGCCTTGACTACAGAGCTGATTAGTATTGCCACCTTTGCTTCAAACTTAGGTAAACATTTCAATAATGAGCATTCATATACGCACAATGAGTTATAAAGAGTGACAGGTAATAATGTAGTTTTTACACCTATCCTGCCGTTCGTTCCGGTGCAGACCGCAGTAGAGGAGCACAGGGGAGACGTTCCTTTCAGTTCACTTTACCCCACAACGGGTCTGCTAAGATTTTTTTTTTCCGGTTAGAATTCGAGATCGCCGATTTGTGACAATCTGGTAGCTTTATTATTAGTTTTGCAGGACACAACAGGACCCATTCATCACTTTACTACGCAGCGCATCGCTCCTCTCTCTCTTTACTCGCCCACTCACTCACTGATGTCACTGAGCCAACACGTTGACATTCTCGCAAACACGCATACTGTAAGCTCATAAGTTAACCATCTCCCCTGTTGTGCACATGTGTATAGATAACAAGTAGATACGTAGACGCCCACACAGCTGCTTGGATTGATGCCAAATATTAGCGGAGTTAAGACCACCCATCTAATGTCAACTCGTGGAAGTAAAATGACTGTATTTGGTAACAAATTGCAACAATTTGTGATTTATCTTTAACAAAAGTGTTTTACCTGCTACGTGGCTTATGTGGGTACATTTCTCCATAGTTTTGTTTGTAGTACTTACTAATAATTGTATTGTTCTTCAAGCACAGGCCAGTATTGGCAACCATAAATCATGAAGCATTTAATATAATGTGAATAAAGATTGTTTTATTATATTCTAATCTAATCCTTGATTATGGCAGACTATATATAATATGGAAAATTTTAAATCGTACTTTAAGTGCAACAAGAAAAAACAATACATTATATATACACACATATTTATATATGTGTATGTATGTATATATACGCACGCACGCACATGTGGGCGGCATAGCTCTGTTGGTAGAGCGGTCGTGCCAGCAACTTGAGGGTTGCCGGTTCGATTCCCGCTTTCACCATCCTAGTCACTGCCATTGTGTCCTTGGGCAAGACACTTTACCCACCTGCTCCCAGTGCCACCCACACTGGTTTAAATGTAACTTAGATATTGGGTTTCATTATGTAAAGCGCTTTGAGTCACTAGAGAAAAGCGCTATCTAAATATAATTCACTTCACTTCACACACAGCAAAATGAGCTAATGTTACGCTAAAAGCTAATTAGCCTTCACCTTAAGCCTATACTGCGAGCTAGCTGAGCTGCAGTTTAAGTTTCTAGAAGGTCAACGGGCTCAAAGTGATGTTTGTAATACTTGTGACTGGGAAGTGTTTTTTATCATTTGGGGAGAGTACCCTGTCCGCTGCTCCCCTGCTAAACGAATATCTGCTCAACGCTGAAGCATTGACTACATCACTGTCGAATACGCACTGCTGATTGGCTTTGAATGTAACCAATCAGATGGTTGTGTGGGTGGTACAATGCTTGCTGCTGAAACGGAGGCAGAAAGCAGAGCAGCTTGTGAAGACTTTACTTACAAACACGTTCGGTGCGCCCGCGTGCCGAACCGGAACCCCCGTACCGAAACGGTTCAACACAAATACATGTACCGTTGCACCCCTAATATATATATATATATATATATATATATATATATATACACACACGCACACACACACACACACAAGTGTGTATAAAAAATGTATATATTGTTCAAAAATCGGTCTAAATCTGTGTTAGTGATACTTTTTTGACCTACACACACACACATATATATATATATATATATATATATATATATATATATATATATATATATATATATATATATATACACATATATTTAGGGCTGCAACAACTAATCGATTAAAATCGATTATAAAAATAGTTGGCGATTAATTTAGTCATCGATTCGTTGAAGGTATGCAATGAGCATGCACGGAGGCATTTTTTTTTTATTATAAATTGTTGTTTTTTTCCCCCTAAATGTTTATAAACTGCAACATTTACAAACAGCTGAAAAACAATAATCAAAATATGTACAAAAACAGTACAAAACAGCGCCAGGGCTGCGCTGAGGCTAAGTCTAATGAGGTGGCAGTGAGCCAGCCAATGATGTGTCATGTGCAGCTCAGGTGACCACGCCGTCTCCTTTATGGAAACGTTCGAAAAATGGCGGAAGGAAACAGCACCGATAGTTCAGCGGAGAAACATCTCGAGGTTATTGCTTCAATGGAGAAAAGTGTACGCTCTAAGTCGTCAAAAGTGTCGGAATACTTTACTTTAAAGACTTCAAAGAAGACATTTCCTGCAAAATGTGCAAAATGGACGTCGCGTGGCACGGAAGGACATTACCTCGGCAGCACCTGAAGAAGATGAAGGGAAGAACTCACGGTACGTAACTTTTTTAAGTCAATATTCCGAGTATATTGATCCGTTGTGTCCGTCGTTGTGTCTTTTTAATCTTTTGTGAACGAGGAGATTTTTTCTGGAAGCGCAGCAGCAACTGTTGTGTATTAACTTTACGAGTGTTGGGAACTTTTTGGATACTGCTGTGACTTCATTTTCTGTATTGTTTTGAGTCGCAACAGGCATTCATTCATAAGTTCAGCTTTTTTTGTGAGTAACTTTAACGTTATGTCTTTGTTGCAACGCGGGGCTGACAATGTTTTTCCGGCACATTTGACTTTGTTTTCAGAGAGAAAACGCACGTATAAACGTAACTGACAGAAATATCTCAGGTTGGTTTCATAATGGATCAATAAAGGTATATAAATCTATTTAGACTTGAGTGACGCTTTAGTATAACTAAATGTTATGAAGGTGCTGGAATATTTCATGCTATTATTCAGAGGTAGCCTAAAGTGAATCCTTCATTGTTCAGAACAGAAACGTGTACTATATCTGATCCAGTTTTGATCTGATGAATTACATTTCTGTGTTGTTATTGGTGTATTCTGCAATTCCAATGTCCATTTCTTTAATTTAGCTGTTTTTTTTAATGTGGTGGCGTATTTGTCTATTACGTCAGAAATTATTAATTAAATCAACTGGGTATGTATTGAGTTACATGTAAATGATGCTACTATGTACGTTCATAATATGGTTTCTCTCATTTCAGAAAGAAACAAGGCAGCACTAGAGACTTTGTACAAAGGAATGTGTGCACACCACAGCAAGCGGCTGCATTGAATGATGCTATCCTGAAGATGTTGCTAACTGACATGAGGCGACTATCAATGGTGGAGGATGAAGATTTTAGACAAATGATTGACGTCCTAGACCCTCCCTACCGTTACACCCCTAGACACATAGAATCATCATACTGCTGTGATTTTATGTATCAAGTGTTCATTCAATGCCAAGGCAAAATATCGAGGTATATATCGTGTATCGCGATAGAGCCTAAAAATAGCAAGATATTAAAAAAAGGCCATATCGCCCACCCCTACTGTACACTGACCGTCCTGTCACTGTCCAAATACTTATTTTGAATGTAACTATATGTGCTGGATGTATATAATCTGACTTTTATTGGACAGAGGACAACATTTCCCTCTTAAAAAAGAATGTTTGACATGGCCACATAGCATCATGACTGCACACATTTGACAACACATTCTTGCCTCAGAGGTCACAAGTTCAGTTCCCTCAGGAGCGCAGATGTGCTGCTCTCCACATGCATCCCTTCAATTTGCCAGCTCTTTGGATACGCAACAGTATGGATAAAAAAAGAAGTAAGGAATGTTACCTTGTGGTTTCGTAAAGCCCGCTATGGAGGGTCAAGTCACAGCAGGAGTCAAGCAACTGGGCCGCGGTTTTATTACGTAACTCTCTCCTTGAGGTTCCTGTGGACACGTAAACAGTGACAGCGGGTTGGCTGGAACTAAATTATTTGCATATGCAATGTTTAATTATGTTTGCCACAACATTGTAATATATCTGTGGTGGTGGACATTAGTAGATATAAAACCACATTCTAATTTGCGTAATTGGTCATGCGGACACTGAGAGAGACAAAAGCAAATAAATGTGTGTTTTTTCTTGCTTCTTTCATGTTAAAGTCTCAAAGTGTCCAATGAGACAAAAAATGTAGTTTGGTTCAAAAAAAGAGGGCCTCAAATATTGAATGTATGGTAAACACTTGTTTTAGTTGGTTTTAAGAAGCACAAACTAATATGCTCATTTGTCCTCGAAGGGAGAAGTTTTTTCACAGCCTTATTTCAAATGCATCCATCCATCCATCTTCTTCCGCTTATCCGAGGTCGGGTCGCGGGGGCAACAGCCTAAGCAGGAAAACCCAGACCTCCCTCTCCCCAGCCACTTGGTCTAGCTCTTCCCGGGGGATCCCGAGGCGTTCCCAGGCCAGCCGGGAGACATAGTCTTCCCAACATGTCCTGGATCTTCCCCATGGCCTCCTACCGGTTGGACGAACCCTAAACACCTCCCTAGGGAGGCGTTCTGGTGACATCCTGACTAGATGCCCGAACCACCTCATCTGGCTCCTCTCGATGTGAAGGAGCAGCGGCTTTACTTTGAGTTCCTCCCGGATGGCAGAGCTTCTCACCCTATCTCTAAGGGAGAGCCCCGCCACACGGCGGAGGAAACTCAGTTCGGCCGCTTGTACCCGTGATCTTATCCTTTCAGTCATGACCCAAAGCTCATGACCATAGGTGAGGATGGGAACGTAGATCGACCGGTAAATTGAGAGCTTTGCCTTCCGGCTCAGCTTCTTCTTCACCACAACGAAACGGTACAACGTCCGCATTACTGAAGACGCCGCAATGATCCGCCTGTCGATCTCACGATCCACTCTTCCCTCACTCGTGAACAAGACTCCTAGGTACTTGAACTCCTCCACTTGGGGCAGGGTCTCCTCCCCAACCCGGAGATGGCATTCCACCCTTTTACGGGCGAGAACCATGGACTCGGACTTGGAGGTGCTGATTCTCATTCCGGTCGCTTCACACTCGGCTGCGAACCGATCCAGTGAGAGCTGAAGATCCCGGTCAGATGAAGCCATGAGGACCACATCATCTACAAAAAGCAGAGACCTAATCCTGCGGCCACCAAACCGGAACCCCTCAACGCCTTGACTGCGCCTAGAAATTCTGTACATAAAAGTTATGAACAGAATCGGTGACAAAGGTCAGCCTTGGCGGAGTCCAACCCTCACTGGAAATGTGTTCGACTTACTGCCGGCAATGCGGACCAAGCTCTGGCACTGATCGTACAGGGAGCGGACCGCCACAATAAGACAGTCCGATACCCCATACTCTCTGAGCACTCCCCACAAGACTTCCCGAGGGACACGGTCGAATGCCTTCTCCAAGTCCACAAAGCACATGTAGACTGGTTGGGCAAACTCCAATGCACCCTCAAGAACCCTGCCGAGAGTATAGAGCTGGTCCACAGTTCCACGACCAGGACGAAAAACACACTGTTCCTCCTGAATCCAAGGTTCGACTATCCGACGTAGCCTCCTCTCCAGTACACCTGAATATACCTTACCGGGAAGGCTGAAGAGTGTGATCCTACGATAGTTGGAACACACCCTCCGGTTCCCCTTCTTAAAGAGAGGAACCACCACCCCGGTCTGCCAATCCAGAGGTATCGCCCCCGATGTCCACGCGATGCTGCAGAGTCTTGTCAACCAAGACAGCCCCACAGCATCCAGAGCCTTAAGGAACTCTGGGCGGGTCTCATCCACCCCTGGGGCCTTGCCACCGAGGAGCTTTTTAACTACCTCAGCGACCTCAGCCCCAGAAATAGGAGAGTCCACCACAGATTCCCCAGGCACTGCTTCCTCATAGGAAGACGTGTTGGTGGGATCGAGGAGGTCTTCGAAGTATTCCTTCCACCTATCCACAACATCCGCAGTTGAGGTCAGCAGATCACCATCCGCACCATACACGGTGTTGATAGTGCACTGCTTCCCCTTCCTGAGGCGGCGGACGGTGGTCCAGAATCGCTTCGAAGCCGTCCGGAAGTCGTTTTCCATGGCTTCTCCGAACTCCTCCCATTTCCGAATTTTGCCTCCGCGACCGCTGAAGCTGCACACCGCTTGGCCTGTCGGTACCTGTCCACTGCCTCCAGAGTCCTATGAGCCAAAAGGACCCGATAGGACTCCTTCTTAAGCTTGACGGCATCCCTCACCGCTGGTGTCCACCAAGGGGTTTTAGGATTGCTGCGCCAACAGGCACCAACTATCTTGCAGCCACAGCTCCGATCAGCCGCCTTGACAATAGAGGTGCGGAACATGGTCGACTCGGACTCAATGTACAGCACCTCCCTCGTGACATGTTCAAAGTTCTTCCGGAGGTGGGAATTGAAACTTTCTCCGACAGGAGACTCTGCCAGACGTTCCCAGCAGACCCTCACAATGCGTTTGGGCCTGCCAGGTCTGTCCGGCATCCTCCCCCACCATCGCAGCCAACTCACTATCAGATGGTGATCGGTAGGAAGCTCCGCCCATCTCTTCACCCGAGTGTCCAAAACATAAGGCCGCAAATCCGATGACACAACTACAAAGTCGATCATGGAACTGCGGCCTAGGGTGTCCTGGTGCCAAGTGCACATATGGACACCCTTATGTTTGAACATGGTGTTTGTTATGGACAAACTGTGACGAGCACAAAAGTCCAATAACAAAACACCACTCGGGTTCAGATCCGGGCGGCCATTCTTCCCAATCACGCCTCTCCAGGTTTCACTGTCGTTGCCAACATGAGCGTTGAAGTCCCCCAGTAGGACAAGGGAATCACCCGAGGGAGTACTTTCCAGTACTCCCGAGTGTACCCAAAAAGGGTGGGTACTCTGAACTGCTGTTTGGTGCGTAAGCACAAACAGTGTTGTGTTGGACAATGTCAACACAACATTTGTAAACTCATTCCTTATTCTCTTCCTGTCTCTGTAATATGTTCAGCCTTGTCCTCCAGTAAATTGTTACTTAAGATACAAATAAATGTAGTTTATTTAAATTGATAGAGGTGATCATTACTAGCTTACAGGAGCGGCTCCACACTGTGTATGGGGACATATAATTAGCTGCTTGCCACTTGTCAGCCGGGAGACTTAAAATAAATACAATATCCGCCAAAAGGAATTGGCGTTTGTGGTGGGCAATAAAATGCATTAAGTCTGCAATGGTGATCACATAATTTTTCACGAAAGCTGTCCAATACTGATCGGTGGCCGATCGAACCGCACATCCCTCGTGGAGAGGACATCCTGAGCTTTCCAGTCATATGCGATTTGTTGGGTTTTATCCATTGAACTAAGCCATAGTGTATGAATGTGAGTGTGAATGTTGTCTGTCTATCTGTTGGCCCTGTGATGAAGTGGCGGCTTGTACAGGGTGTACACTGCCTTCTGCCCAAATCCAGCTGAAATAGGCTCCAGCGAGCCCGAACGGGACAAGTGGTAGAAATAGATGGATGGATGGAACTATATAGTACTTATTGTATTTCTTGCACACGCGTAATCAAGAAGAGAATTCGCTTTTTGCACATGATTCATATTATGAGTGAAAAGGTCAAAACTAAGAAAAGTTCAAGTGATGGATTTATATGTTTTCATGTCCAATGTTTTTAAAAATAACTATCAAACATTCAAAAATTAGTAAGAAGAGTACATTGTTTTTGTATTTTTCCTCCCATCAAAACAACCAAAAAGAAAAGATGGTGTGCATATTGGTTTGTTGGATGATTCAATTAAATGAATTAGATGAGGAAATCAAACAACAAATAACATAATTCAATGAAAAACAAAATTTAAAAAATAGGTACAACAAAGAGGAGGAAAAGTAAAATATCTTAAGGGTATTTATACAACTTATATTTAATGAAATGATGAGTGGGTTTATTATTGTGAGAAAATCTGGATAAAAATTAATAGCAACAATATTAATATACCTAATACTGTAAAGAAGGGGTGTCAAACGTACGGCTTATTTCCATTGTGGTCTGAATTTTTAAATTACGATCAACATGCTGAGTTATGTCAGCCATGTCTGACCAGTTACAGATGCTTTCAGACAAACAGTGTTGGCTGTATAACAGGTTTTATCCGGCCCGCGGGATGAGTTTGCTAAGTATAAAAATTAACCTGAAATATTTGAATGAAAGAAACAGCTCTTCTACATGTGTCTACCGGATGTTGCAATTCTTTGTATCTCTGTAGATCAGGGGTCAGCAACCCGCGGCTCTTGACTCACTCTGATGTGGCTCAGCTGCATACTTGCCGACCCCCCCATTTTTCCGGGAGGTTTTCCGGATTTCAGTGCCTCTCCCAGAAATCTCCCCAGGATAACATTCTCAGATTTTCACCCGGACAACAATATTGAGGGCTTGCCGTGATGGCAATGCCTTAAACCTCCTCTCGACCATGTCGTCGCGTACGCTTTTACACCATGCTATCTGAGGGCCGGCCAGCCACATCTAGTGTGCGGCTGCTGACTCAACGTGCAAGCGACTGCAAGGCATACTTGTTCAACAGCCATACAGGTTACACTGAGGGTTGTGATATAAACAACTTTAGCACTCTTACTAATATGCGCCACACTGTCAACCCACACCAAACAAGAGTTACAAACACATTTCGGGAGAACATCCGCACTCTAATACAACATTAACATAACTAATAACCAGAATCCCATGCATCTGTAACTCTTCCAGGCTACTTTATACACCTGCCCCCAATTGTGCGTCGGTTGAGGTGGGCGGGGTTTGGTGGTAGCGGGGTTGAATAATGCAGCCCGGAAGAGTTAGGGATGCATGGGATTCTGGTTATTTGTTCTGTTGTGTTTAGGTTGTGTTACAGTGCAGAAGTTCTCCCTTAAATGTGTTTGTCATTCTTGTTTGGTGTGGGTTCATAGTGTGGCACATATTAGTAAGAGTGCTAAAGTTGTTAATATGACAACCCTCAGTGTAATCTGTATGGCTGTTGAGCAAGTATGCCTTGCAGTCGGTTATTTGTGTCTGCAGAAGCCTCATACAACATGTGCATGGGCTGGTAAGCTGTTTGTTACGGTTGTAGAGGGCGCTAAACGCCCTTATTATTGTTGTTTGGGTGAAAACCAGCAAACAGTCGAGAGAATGGTTGCTCTGAATCTCGGTAGTCTCCTGGAAAAATTGAGATGGTTGGCAAATGTGATGTTGTCAAGCGGCATTAAAATAAAACTCGCAGGCCGCACTAATATTAAATTTTCATATTAAGGTGCGGGCCGCGTTTCTGAGACCCCGGCTGGGTTAATACATAGCACAAAGCAAAAAAAAACTTTTTACGCTGTGTTATTTCATTTTAAATTTCAAAAGAGTCTTGTTGCTCCCATAGTTTTCTTTATTTTGTGAAACGGGTCAAAATTGGCTTTTTAAGTGGTAAAGGTTGCCGACCCCTGCTGTAGATGATGGTACATATGTACAAAATCAACCACATGATGTTAGTACATCAATTAAGGAAAATGATCAAACTACATACATGGCATACTGTAATTTGATTTTGATATTTTTTCATCTTGATTGGTTGAAAATGAACACCATTGAATTGACTGATGAACATTATCACATCATTCATTCAGAAAATATAAATAACGACAAATAAAGATAGAATACTATTAACCGCAACATGTAAGTGTAAAAAAACAACAACATTATGATTTGTACCCGATTGTACCTGAGATAGGCGCCAGCGCCCCCCGCGACCCCGAAAGGGAATAAGCGGTAGAAAATGGATGGATGGATGGATGATTTGTACATTTTCAGAATGTGCTTCTTCTATTTTTAAACACAGAAAACAATCTGAAGGTGTCTTTATTTTTAAGTTATCGTGCAGGGATTTTACCAGTCCGGCCCACTTGGGAGTAGATTTTTCTCCATGTGGCCCCCAATCTAAAATGAGTTTGACACCCCTGCTGTAAAGTATCAGTTGATTATGTATTGTATTGATGCATCTGAGTGATGATGCAGGACAGTATAAGCTGTTGCTCCTTTTTGGACACACACAATGTTTCTTTTTTGATTTTGATTTTTCTACTTTGGACTGGTTTATTGCAGATGAGGATATGCTTACATATATTATTATTAATTGCATATTATTATTATATAATATATGATACTAAAAAAATAAAATAAACCCATCTTTTTTTGTTTGTTTCAATTCGAATATCTAATGATTTAAATAAATCTGATTTTTTTTTACAAGAGAAAAAAATTAGTTAAATGCTTGCATGTTCAAAATAAACTTAAACCTGCAAATTATAAGTAACATGCAGCATTTCTCCATCCATCCATTTCTACCGCTTATTCCCTTTCGGGGTCGCATTTCTTATTTTTCTAATTCTCAGAGGATAAGAACCACGCGCATGCGCAACAGCTACTCGCCTTCACGAAAAGTGTAATTTTAGTCCTCCCGTTGTACATTTCAGTTTGAATTATTTTAAGGTAGTTTAGTAAATGTTCTCCTCTGGCTACAGTAAATGTACCCTTACCTGGAGAGGTGTTTTAATCTTGCGTGCTTTGGTGTCCAAAAACACAACCTTGCTTTCCGCCATTATCGTCAGAAGACGAAAGTAAAGTGAGCGTTTTCCAAATCTTCCGAACGCCGTTTGTACAAAACATGCAAGCGTAACGAAATGTTTTACACTTAAAATATAAATAAACTAATTCCTTCGGACATATGAAACCCTTTTACGGAAACCTTCATTTATGACAACCTTTTGTGTTCCTTTCTAGAGGACGACCTTCCACCAGCCGCACCCAGTACGTGACTAAACGACGACCTCTAGTGGTCACGCTCGGTTTTACCACATACAGTGGGATACACACCAGAAACACGTTTATTATTTCATTTAGTGAAACATTTTCATCTTATTTCTAATGCACTCATCAACCTAAGAAATATGGAACTATATTTGCAAAAATGAAAACCTTGAAAAAATATTCAATCAATTAAGGAAAATCAACATCTACAAATATTGTATACAGAATATAACATTGAAAAGGAGAACACAATTAAAACATCAATACTTTCCAAAAAAAACTAACTACAGTATGATAAAGGGTGACGATTAGTTATGTCATTATTATTACATGAGGGACTTTTAAAATGATATTCAAGTGTTCAGATAACATTTCAAAACAGGTTACAAAGGCTCCCATGGGAGCCATTGTAACAGCTAAATTGCATTTTAGCTGCTGTAACACATATTGCGTCATTTCCAATTGTATTATTTTGTCAAAACTTATTTATCAACTTGCTAATTTACTGTTAATAACTAGCTACTTTTTTTACATTAGTTTTTGGGCGATACTACAAATTTGGGTATCGATCCGATACCAAGTAGTTACAGGGGCATTATCGGCCATGCCAATGCTGATAATTAAACATTTTTAAGGATCATTAAATGATTAAATTTTTGATCACAGTTATAATTAAACAAAATAAAGGATAGCTTTGAAACTAAATCAATTAAATATATAAATGTATTTGTTATTTTCTATCATTACAAACAATATATTAAGCAAAATAAAGTCAATTGAACTAAACATAAGTAAAAACTACAATTGACTCTCATTTTATTCCTTAACGCGTCCAATGACTTATTTTATGAGTTTTTATAAACACTAACAAAAATATGTTGTGATCATAAATATATCACTCAGCACTGTAGTATCGACCCTATATTGATACTATACTGTAGATATTGGCATCGATTCACCCTACCTTGTTTAATGGTTAGCATGGCTTCTTGTATCCTCCTACAGTTCGTAGTGTAGAATGTTTAGCTAGTCCTCCAGTGATAATGCTACATGTAGGAAACAGTTTATTTGCCACCATAAAAACGAGGACGCTGCATTTTGTCGAGGACACAAGTCACCGACATGCATATAACGATGTTAAAACCTCTATCGTCGACCCTATCAATATCATTGATATCGTAGATCTATTTTAAACACACAGCATGGAAAATCACAACCTGAAGACCGTTTGGTGCAATATATAGATATTTCTTTTATTTTTCCCAATGACTGCAAATTTGGCTGTGTGTGAAATTTGCAGGGCACTTGATCCATTCGGTACCGGTCGATATCCCTCATCTTTATCCACCGATTCAAATTGCAAGAACATCATGAAAAATGTAAGAAAAGAAACAGAGAGTAAAAAAAAATGAAAGGACAACAACGGCGGTTGTCAACAATAAATAAGAGGCGCTTGTCCTTGTGGAGAGAAACCTCATCCAGAGTCTCATACGATTAAAAAATAGAACTTCAGTGCATTCCCTGTGACGGCTTTCTGCTGCTCCTTCAATAAATCATCCATCTGACTCTTGGTTACCCTGGAATTAAAGCGACAGTATTAAGAATGAAAACACCGAATATAAATCGACACAAATATAAAATTTCACAGCCTTCTCATGTTCTATCTGTACTGTACAGCTCAATACACAAACCTGGACAGAAAAGGCACAACTACAATTGGAGTATAATACTGGGGGGAAAAAAAAGATTTTTTTTCTAAGATGTAATATTTTGGTCATTTACAAATGTTTATATTACCTTTACACATATTCCAACAGACAGTAAGATTACCAGTATCGATACTTTATATTCATATATCATTTTTTATATACATTTACAGAAATGTTCACAAAGAAAAAAAAGTGCAATTTTTTTATGACAAACCTGAATATTGCCAAACATTTAAGTTAACAATTGTATTGAAAACGGTATAAAAAAAAAAGAAAGCAAAAAAGACGTTATTAGGTGCTCTGGTCTTTTCTAGCCACCTGCTCACTTCCGCAAGGTGGCTCCTCCCCCTCGTGGGCGGAGCTTCGCGAGCTGCCATATTGCTTTGAGTCCGTCCGTTCCAGTTCCGAAGTCGGCACGTTGCCGCCGCGCGGTCCTGATTGGCTGCCTTCTGAGCGCTCGCCTCCCGGAGCCCGACTCCCTTGAGGTCCTGGGGTCCCGCCCCAGTATGAGTCAAACCTGGCTGGTGAGGGCCCCTCCGTGGAAGGAGACATGGGGGACGAGGGGGTGGAAGGGTTGGAGCGTGGCCTGGCTTGTACCATTTGGATCCCCCCGATGGGAATCATCAGATAAGGGACCTTGGCCTGCTGGGAGTGCATTGGAAGATGGCTGAAGATGTTGTCCGCTGCAGCCGCTGGGTGGCCGACGTAGGCCTCGCATGTGGAGAGACGGAATGCAGGCGGAAACAGGAGGGGTTGTCCTGGTCCTGCAGTACCGCCTTTGTCCTGCGGGGGGAGCGCATCGTTCATTATTGTGACTGATGCCAGACAAAGTTCAAGTTGAGTTCAAGTACCAATGATTGTCACACACACACTAGCTGTGGTGAAATTATTCTCTGCATTTCACCCGTCACCCTTGATCAGTCCATGGGAGGTGAGGGGATCAGTGAGCAGCAGCGGTGGCCGCGCCCGGGAATCATTTTTGGTGATATAACTCCCAATTCCAACCCTTGATGCTGAGTGCCAAGCAGGGGAGGTAATGGGTCCAATTTTTATAGTCTTTGGTATGACTCGGCCGGGGTTTGAGCTCACGACCTGCCGATCTCCGGGCGGACACTAACCGAGGGGTCACCAACGTGGTGCCCGCGGGCACCAGGTAGCCCTAAAGACCAGATGAGTAGCCCGCTGGCCAGTTCTAAAAATACCTCAAATAGCGGCACTTACCAATGAGCTGCCTCTATTTTTTTTATTGTATTTATTTACTAGCGAGCTGGTCTCGCTTCGCTTGACATTTTTCATTCTAAGGGAGACAAAACTAATAGAATTTGAAAATCCAAGAAAATATTTTAAAGACTTGGTCTTCACTTGTTTGAATAAATTCATTTATTTTTTTACTTTGCTTCTTTTAACTTTCAGAAAGACAATTTTAGAGAAAAAAAAATACAACCTTAAAAATGATATTAAGATTTTTAAACACATATACCTTTTAAATTCCTTCCTCTTCTTTCCTGAAAATTTAAATCAATGTTCAAGTAAACTGTTTTTAAAGAATAATATTCTTTATTATTAAGAATAATACATGTATTTATTATTCTTTAATAATAATAATATTAAAGAATAATAAATACATTTCAATTTAATTCTTCATTTTAGCTTCTGTTTTTTCGACGAAGAATATTTGTGAAATATTTCTTTAAACTTATCATGATTAAAATAAAATAAAAATATTCAGGCAAATCTAGAAAATCTTTAGAATCAAATTTAAATCTTATTTCAAAGTCTTTTGAATTTCTTTAAAAAAAATTCTGTAAAATCTAGAAGAATTAATGATTTGTCTGTTAGAAATATAGCTTGGTCCAATTTGTTATATATTCTAACAAAATGCAGATTAGATTTTAACCTATTTAAAACATGTCATCAAAATTTTAAAATTAATCTTAATCAGGAAAAATGACTAATGATGTTCCATAAATAATTTTTTTTTTTTTTTCAAAAAGATTTGATTAGCTAGTTTTTCTCTTCTTTTTTGGGTTGAATTTTGAATTTTAAAAAGTCGAAATTGAAGATAAACTGTTTGAAAATTAAATTTTCTTTTTTTTCCTGTTTTCTCCTCTTTTAAACCGTTCAGTTAAGTGTTTTTTTCATCATTTATTCTCTACAAAAAACCTTCCGTAAAAGGAAATAAAATGCACGACGGAAAGACAGACAGAAATACCCAATTATTATATATACATATATATATATATTTATTTATTAAGGGTAAATATTTATTTATTAAGGGTAAATTGGGCAAATTGGATATTTCTGGCAATTTATTTAAGTGTGTATCAAACTGGTAGCCCTTCGCATTAATCAGTACCCAAGAAGTAGCTGTTGGTTTCAAAAAGGTTGGTGACCCCTGCTCTAACCACGAGGCCACTGAGCAGACAAGCGTTCATTCGTACAAGTTTGTAAACACAGATTGTCGCGATGCTCATTCAAACCACGCCAAAGCATTTGAGAAGACTTTTTTATTAGCAATGCCGACTGAGCAAAGTGGCAGGGTTTACGTGGTAGAGATGTTGAAGTATGATGATGATCTCTCATGGGCTCTCATTTGCATACCTGCCAACCCTCCTGATTTTTCCGGGAGACTCCCGAATTTCAGAGCCCCTTCCGAAAATCTCCCGGGTCAACCATTTTCCCAAATTTTTCCCGATTTCCACCCGAACAACAATATTGGGGGTGTGCCTTAAAGGCACTGCCTTAAGCGTCCTCTACATCAGTGGTTCTCAAATGGGGGTACGCGGACCCCTGGGGGTACTTAAAGGTATGCCAAGGGGTACGTGAGATTATTTTTTAATATTCTAAAAATAGCAATAATTCAAAAATCCTTTATAAATATATTTATTGAATAATACTTCAACAAAATATGAATGTAAGTTCATAAACTGTGAAAAGAAATGCAACAATGCAATATTCAGTGTTGACAGCTACATTTTTTTGTGGACATGTTCCATAAATATTGATGTTAAAGATTTATTATTTTGTGAAGAAATGTTGGATCTCTATTACAATCCCCAAAGAGGGCAATTTAAGTTGATTACTTCTATGTGTAGAAATCTTTATTCATGATTGAATCACTTGTTTATTTTTCAACAAGTTTTTAGTTATGTATTTGTTTCCAAATAGTTCACGAAAGACCAATACAAATGAGCAATATTTTGCATTGTTATAAAATTTAGTAAATCAGAAACTGAGGACATAGTGCTGTATTTTACTTCTTTATCTCTTGTTTTCAACCAAAAATGTTTTGATCTGATTAGGGGGTACTTGAATTAAAAGAATGTTCACAGGGGGTACATCACTAAAAAAAGGTTGAGAACCACTGCTCTACATCCTGTCGTCGCGTCCGTTTTTCCTCCATACAAACAGCGTCCCGGCCTAATCAGATAATACATGCGGTATTTACAGACACACAAAAGTGAATGCAAGCATATTTGGTCAACAGCCATACAGTTCACACTCAGGGTGGCCATATAAACAACTTTAACTTTGTTACAAATATGCGCCACACTGTGAATCCACACAAAACAAGAATGACAAACACATTTCGGAAGAACATCCACACCGTAACACAACAGACACAACAGAGCAAATATCCAGAATCCCTTGCAGCACTAACTCTTCCGGGACGCTACAATATACACCCCCCCACCACCAAACCATGACACCCCCACCCTCCCCCAACCCCGCTCTCCCCCCTCATCTCCCGAATTCGGAGGTCTCAAGGTTGCCAAGTATGCTCATTTGCCAACAAAAATGACTGCCATGGATCTCCGTCAAGAGTTCACACATGCTCTCAATCGATGTTTAAGATGGATTAATATTTTCAAGCGTAAAACACACACGTGTGCGATAGGGAGTGAACGATTATCAGCGCCGACATTTGCCATTTTGATATACAGTACAGGCCAAAGGTTTGGACACACCTTCTCATTCAATGAGTTTTTTTTATTTTCATGACTACTTTATTTACATTGTAGATTGTCAATGAAGGCATCAACACTATGAATGAATACGTGAAGTTATGTACTTCACAAAAAACGGTGAAACAACTGAAAACATGTTTTATATTGTATTTTCTTCAAAATAGCCACCCTTTGCGCTGATTACATTTTCGAACACTCTTGGCATTCTCTCGATGAGCTTCAAGATGTAGTCACCTGTAATGGTTTTCACTTTACAGGTGTGCTTGAATCTCATCGAGAGAATGCCAAGAGTGTACAAAGCAGTAATCAGAGCAAAGGGTGGCTATTTTGAAGAAACTAGAACATAAAACATGTTTTCCAGTTATTTCACCTTTTTTTACCCCACATGTGTTAATTTATAGTGTTGATGCCTTCAGTGACAATCTACAAAGTAAGTAGCCCTGAAAATAAAGAAAACTAATTGAATGAGTAGAAGGTGTGTCTAAACTTTACCCTGTATTGTATGTCTATCGGCCGATATGTTTTATTACAACTACAACAGGAGATACAATATAGATAGTTAGAAAGATAGATAGTACTTTATTGATTCCTTCAGGATAGTTCCCTTAGGAAAATTAAAATTCCAGCAGCAGTGTACAGAATTAGGATAACATTTAAAAAGTAAATAATAGGGGTATAAATGGAAACAAAATAGAAACATATTACAATAAGAATAAAGACAAAAAGCAACAATGGGAATACAAATATAACAGTAAAATAAGAATGTAACAAGAGAAACTAGGCAGTTGTGACCATGTTAGGAAAAAGTATTGCACTATTATTGTTTTGCATCCCCTGTCATCCTCGTAGATTACAAAGAACTTCCTGAAAAAGATGCAGCAAACTCAGGCATTTTCGTCCGCAACAGTCACAAAAAAAAGCAAAATCCTCGAGGGACTGATTGGTGCCACCGACATGCTTAGTTCTCCAAATCCTCCAATCAGATGTATCTAACGTCAACTCTTAGACTACCTAAGGACGTCATATTTGTATGGCATCTGCAAATTGCTATGATATGCTGTGATGCGTCAAACCAGTGATAATCCCTTATTGTGTGATAAATGTATTGTGGAGGTTGCGTCCTTGCAGTCCCACTGTCAGACACGGCACCGGAGCCAAGCATGTCGGTTTAATAAGGTTTTAATGACACAGTTGTCAACAAAAGTTTTCTCTCCTAATAGAACGTGACTTTTCAACCACGTCTGTAACCTCCTCCTCCTCCTGCTCCCGGCCGCTTACTGTTAAGGACAACAGATGATTATATTAACACCTACCACCTGTGAAATCTAATCACCTGCCAGCTGTGTCTCGCCGTCAGCACTATCACGCCCTCGTCTGATGGCGCTCTGTCCTCAGCACCACGGACAGAGGTGGTGACTTTTCCTCCTGCAGGCAGCGCTGACTACACCTCCCTCCACTTGTATTTATAATTTGTACACAAATAAAACCACAAGAAGTTCACGGTCATGAAAGAAGTGCCTAAAATCAACGGGTTTCCCATTTCGATATTGACAACAGTCCGATATCAGCTAAAACAATGCAAGTATCGGCTTGCACAAAGATGTCCGATACAAGCAGTCATGCTGTGTGTTTACCTGTGCAAAAATGAACAGTCAGTTAACATTTAAATGTCCTCCAATAAGCACACAAATTTTGTCTTTTCTCGTATTTTTAGTCATATTTTATTTTAAGTTATTTACAAAAGGTAATCAGGGGAGGGCGATAGACTACAGTGGCAATTGCTGTGGGACTGCAATGGAAGCTCAGCTTCCTCTAAAATATAAAAAAAAAATGGTCAAATATGTATTTTTATGTTTCCATTTCATTGACTTATATGCGCTACAATGCGTTCAACTTTTGTTCAGAATCAGCTACTATCTCTAACTTTCCTCTCGTTCATTGTGGTAGCGTCACAGTGCATTCAACTGTGTTGAAGCTGAGCGTCCATTGACTTCAACGGGGGAGCATAGAGTGTGTTGTTCCTCTGCAGCCGAACTAGACCAGTGGTTCTCAACCTTTTTTCAGCGATGTACCCCCTGTGAATATTTTTTTAATTCAAGTACCCCCTATTCAGAGCAATGCATTTTTGGTTGAAAAAAAGAGATGAAGAACTAAAACACAGCACTATGTCATCAGTTTCTGATTTATTAAATTGTATAACAGTGCAAAATATTGCTCATTTGTGGTGGTCTTTCTTGAAATATTTGGAAAAATATATATAACATTAACTAAAAACTTGTTGAAAAATAAACAAGTGATTCAATTACAAATAAAGATTTCTACACATAGAAGTAATCATCAACTTAAAGTGCCCTCTTTGGGGATTGTAATAGAGATCCACCTGGATTCATGAACTTAATTCTAAACATTTCTTCACAAAAAAATAAATCTTTTACAACAATATTTATGGAACATGTCAACAAAAAATCTAGCTGTCAACACTGAATATTGCATTGTTGCATTTCTTTTCAGTTTATGAACTTACATTCATATTTTGTTGAAGTATTATTCAATAAATATATTTACAAAAGGATTTTTGAATTGTTGCTATTTTTAGAATAATTTAAAAAAATATCACGTACCCCTTGTCATACCTTTAAGTACCCCCAGGGGTACGCGTACCCCCATTTGAGAACCACTGAACTAGACAATCACTGGATAAATGCTCGGATTTGCAACAAGAAGTGAGCGTGGCCTCGTCTGCCTTGGACCCTGAGCTTCTTGATGATGATTGGATGATCTGTCTGAGGCTGCCTTTTTGATTGACAGTAAAATGAGCCAATCAGCGATCTCGAAATATAAACCACTGCCAGGGCATTTTTCAAGTTTCATTCTGTTGTTTCGTATTAATATGGAGGATTTTATAACTCCACTAAGTGATGTTTTCTTTGTTAAATCTAGGATCTTTATACATTGTACTCATGTTTGGAGAGTAGCTGAAAATAAGCTTCCTATACTAGAAAGACCTGCAGCCGTCAATGATAGGCTACTAGGAGCTAGCAGCTAAACAACAGCTAAGCACACAATAGCACACAAGCTAAACATACATAATACGTGTTTTTAATTGGACAACAATGCAGCATTTGTAAATATAAACAAGTATCAAATAGTTACAGTTCCATATTAGTCACACATACAAAGTCTCTAAGGCAGAAGCCTATTAGAAAGTATCCAGTAACAAAAGGGTCCGCATCATTTAATTATATAAATTATCGTGACCACTAGATGTCACCAAAACACAAAGTAATAAATAAATGATAAATGGGTTGTACAAGTATAGCGCTTTTCTACCTTCAAGGTACTCAAAGTGCTTTGACACTACTTCCACATTTAGCCATTCACACACTGATGGAGGGAGCTGCCATGCAAGGAGCTAACCAGCACCCATCAGGAGCAAGGGTGAAGTGTCTTGCTCAGGACACAACGGACGTGACGAGTTTGGTACTAGGTGGGGATTGAACCAGGGACCCTCGGGTTGCGCATGGCCACTCTTCCACTGCGCCACGCCATCCCTAAGGTTAGTGTTCATGTACCCACCATTTTTCTGAAAAATGTTCATTGATCAAACCTTTTTCTAACATTCCACACTACAAAATAATAAAATTACGTTCTAGGATTCCTGCTGAACTCGTAACGAATCAATACCAATATTGGCCAATACTCAGTGCTCCAAAATCTGTATAGGATCAGAAGTGAAATCAATAGGTTTTTACACGGACTCAGGTAGTTGGTACGGTAGATTCTGTGATTATCTTATCTTACTTTACAATGCAGAGGACATCATTCTGATTTACTTTCTGATGCTGACGTTTGCAATGTC
This sequence comes from Nerophis ophidion, assembly GCF_033978795.1. Taxonomy (NCBI): domain Eukaryota; kingdom Metazoa; phylum Chordata; class Actinopteri; order Syngnathiformes; family Syngnathidae; genus Nerophis; species Nerophis ophidion. The sequence continues at coordinate 44,792,149 of NC_084621.1, read as the reverse complement.
TACTTTTTTTGTTAAAAAAATAAATCAAAAAAAGCAATAGCGGTCGGTCACTGTTCACATAACAGTAAATACAGTGTGAGTCACTGTTGGAGCTGTTTGTCCATGAATTGATTTGTGCAGCAGTCATTCAAACAAACAAATGCCTTTCTGACAGTTTGGTTGTCTGCACCGCAGCCTAATTTGGTTAGCATTTACAGTGTGGCTGTGCTGCATGAATTCCATAAATAGTATAACGTTGTCGCTGCAGAACAAGTAACTTGCCACCAAACTCAACATAGAAACCTATGTATTGCATCTGCTTTGGTACAGGTTTTGCGCCACAGTCGCTTTTATAACCCGTTTTTGAATCCGTCTGCAGGATGTTCGTTTGTGAATGCTTTCCCAGATTGCAAATGAAACCACGCCTCACCCTCTCCAAATATATCTGATTTTTTTTTTAATGCACTGTGTTTAAATATAAATCTTTAAAACGTCACTGCTATTTTTCTTCAACACAAAATATATTGTTTCACCTGGTCTCAACATTAGGTACACTTGCACACTCGCTGATTGATTGAGACTGCATAAAAAAAGTTGTCCCTATCACTGCATGTTGCACATGATCCACAATGCCACAATAAGATAACAATAATACTTAATCCTACCTTTTTTTGTCTTGTTGAAGGCTTAAAGGGGAACTGCACTTTTTGGGAATTTTGCCTATCGTTCTGAATCATTAAGAAAGACATGACGACGGATGGATTTTTTTTTTAAAGCGTTTCAAATATTAAATAAATGTAAATAAAAGTCCACTTACAGAGAATCAAACGGGAGCTCCACTATTTCACTCATAAAATTGAATAAATAACCATTCAAAAAGCACCAACAATCATCCATTTCCATGTCATGACTTGATTATTAACGAAGTATTAGTGGTTTTGTTAATATAAGCGCTAATGCAGACAAACTGTTTATAGCGGCGACGTAATCACTTCCGTGTGTCCCTACGTTTACATCATCCAGTTGTCTGCTGCTTCCTTGCAATCTTGCTTGTGGAAGTTTATTGTAGAGAATAAATCACATGGACAGAAAAAATCTGAGTAGGTATTCCGACAAGTTGGGACATTTTGACACCCAATTTAGACACAGAAACGGCAAGAACAACACGAAAAAACGCTTGGGTCCACTCCCCTTTTTCCGCGAGGATTATGAGTCATTCTTAATCTAAATGGGACTATATGAACATCCTAGCATTCTAATGACAGCCGCAGACATTGTGCAGTAAGGGATGTTTTATTATGTCTGCAGTGAGTAATAATCGGTGATGAAGGAAAAAACAAACGTAATGCACCGCGTTTGCTAAAAATGATCAAAATATGTAAATAATGAATGTTATTAGGATGTTCCCGTTACGACATTAGATGTATACTTACATCATGTATATACAACCTTAACAGAGGTGTTTGGATATTTTCTTAAGGTAGAAATAAACAGCTCCCATAGGCTCCATTGTAAGCAGTTCTCAACCTTTTTTCATTGATATACCCCCTGTGAACATTTTTTTGAATTCAAGTACCCCCTAATCGGAGCAAAGCATTTTTGGTTGAAAAAAGAGATAAATAAGTAAAATACAGCTCTATGTAATCAGTTCCTGATTTATTAAATTGCATAACAGTGCAACATATTGCTCATTTGTAGTGGTCTTTCTTGAACTATTTTGAAAAAAGATATAAAAATAACTAAAAACTTGTTAAAAAATAAACAAGTGATTCAATTATAAATATAAAGATTTTTACACATAGAAGTAATCATCAACTTAAAGTGCCCTCTTTGGGGATTGTAATAGAGATCCATCTGGATTCATCAACTTCATTCTAAACATTTCTTCACAAAAAAAGAAATCTTTAACATCAATATTTATGGAACATGTCCACAAAAAATCTAACTGTCAACTTGTATTTTTTTCTTCACAGTTTATGAACTTACATTCATATTTTGTTGAAGTATTATTCAATAAATATATTTATAAAGGATTTTTGAATTGTTGCTATTTTTAGAATATTTTTAAAACATCACACATACCCCTTGGCATACTTTCAAGTACCCCCAGGGGTACGCGTACCAAAATTTGAGAACAAGAACTGTCAAAGGTTTCCAGATGAATTTTCACCTCAATGACACAAATGGAGGAGGAATGCTGATTTCGGGGGTCAAAAATTGAAAAATAATAAACAGGCATATCCTGGGCAGCTGTATTAGGGCCTGTGTCAAATACAAGCTGATAAGGAAGCCGGGTAAACAGGGGAGTTGTGTGAATGTGTGTGTATGTGTGTTCTTATATTTCTACCCTTCTTGAAACATTAACTAAGAATAGTACCTTCAATATAAGGACCGGTGAACAAGTTAGGAACGAAATCATGGTCCCAATAGAGAAAACCATTGCATCTGATACAGAATGTCTCATTTGCACCCCCTGGTGGGGAAATCTATCAAAATGAGGGTGGTCCCAAGAAGGAGGGATTTTTCAAATTGGCTGTGTGTCGGTTTTAAAATTGCTCCCCCTCTGGTCAACATATGAATCAACAAGTGTGTGTAAAAATTTGAAGTGCTCCCCTTCTGGCCAACATATGTAATAACAAGTGTGTGTAAGAAATTGAAATGCGCCCCCTTTGGACAAAATTAATAAAAATAATAAAATAAATATGTATATAGAGAAATACTGTGATAATTAAAGATAGTGAATATTAAAAACCCATTAGAAACAAAAAAAATTAAAATAGAATTAACTAAAAGCTGACCTTTTTTATATTTGCATAGTATGTATATATTATTAATGTTGTAAATATAAATCTTTATATATCTTGAAAGGGTGGTCTTAAAGAGGTAGGTTTTTTTCGGAGGTCTTAAGAATGTAATAAATACAATAAATACAAGAATGTGTGTGTGTGTGTGTGTGTGTGTGTGTGTGTGTGTGTGTGTGTGTGTGTGTGTGTGTGTGTGAATTAACTGTTTGTGGTTCGCTTTACTACAACTCTTCCGTGAGGATTTGGAAGATCTTGTAAAAGTCTGCACGACAGAGTCTCAACAGAACGGGGTTGGGGATTGCCGGACTGCGGTTGGTGGCGCCATTCTGTGGTGGTGCCTTGCGGCTACCGTTCCGCATGCATGGTCTTACAGCCGTGCAGCAAATGGAAACTTGACTGGACGTAACTTCCGGAAAAAAGTGTGAGCTTGTCTGCTCTCATTGTCACCTTTGTAGTAACAATGCAACCTACAGCATATGAACAAAGATCGACCCAATCTCAAATAGACACTTTGAAACCACTACTTGAGGTAATATATGAAAAGGGACTTACCACTTTCATGTAGCTACTCCTCGTATTGAGGTGTTCCCAGGGAAGACATCCAAGCGTCCTCTGCTTTGCTCCAACCGGCATAAGCGGCGTCCTAGCTTGCGATAGCCTGTAGCAGCCTGACAAGATGGGACGGAGAGGAAAGACGGGTCTGACGGGAGAGGGTCCTCTTTCAGGGGACGGCGACACTTGCCGGCTGGGTGAGGGTAGCTCTGTCCTCGGGGACAGACTGTGGACGGGTGAGGACAGCTCAAGGCGTGGAGAGATACTGTGACAGGGGGAACAGCTCTCACTGCTGGGGGAGAAAGTTCTCGGCGACGCCTTCCAGCTCCGTCGGGAGAACAGGGCTCTCCTGCTGCCCGGTGAGGCGGCACGTCTGCTGTGCCAAGTCCCCCTTTGGGACGTTTCTAGGCCGGGACTGGGGATGAGACCCGCGGGCTCCGGCTCCGGAGTACACTGCCGAGAGCGCCCGCTGCATTTGGAACGGGCCCCCGTCGATGCGTGTGTGTCGGATGAACAGGAGGAAGGAGGGTCGTCGTGCGATCCCTCTTCCTCGTCTTCGTCATCGTCATCGTCGTTGTCATCATCGTCCTCAGACTCCTCGACATTGGAAGACCGGTGTTCTTCATGCTCCTCTGAGTAACAGGCATGCTCCTCGTGGGCTGCTGAAGAACATAAACATGCTTTCAGTTTCACTAATCCAATGTATTCAATTGCAAGCACAGGCTCAATGAGATATTGTTTACATTTTATATACAAGTGGGGCAAAAAAGTATTTAGTTAGCCACCGATTGTGCAAGTTCTCCCACTTAAAATGATGACAGAGGTCTGTAATTTTCATCATAGGTACACTTCAACTGTGAGAGACAGAATGTGAAAAAACTATTATGTGGACGCTGTATCGATCCACTGCGGTGAAGAAAGAGCTGTGCCGGAAGGCAAAGCTCTCAATTTACCGGTCAATCTGCGTTCCCATCCTCACATATGGTCATGAGCTTTGGGTTATGACCGAAAGGACGAGATCACGAGTACAAGCGGCCGAAATGCGTTTCCTCCGCCGGGTGGCTGCGCCCTCCCTTAGAGATCGGGTGAGAAACTCTGTCATCTGGGAGGAGCTCAAAGTAAAGCCGCTGCTCCTCCAAATCGAGAGAAGCCAGATGAGGTAGTTTGGGCATCTGGTCAGGATGCCACCCGTAGAAGGCCACGGGGAAGACCCAGGACACGTTGGGAAGACTATGTCTCCTGGCTGGCCTGGGAACGCCTCGGGATTCCCCGGGAAGAGCTGGACTAAGTGGCTGGGGAGAGGAAAGCCTGGGCTTCCCTGCTTAGGCTGCTGCCCCCGCGAACCGACCTCTGATAAGCGGGAGAAGATGGATAGATGGATGGATCTCTGATAAAATTCACAGTAGATCAACTTGAGGCAAAAACACATTTTCTAATCAAACTTGTGATGTCTCGCTTGTTTAGTGAGGAAGTGTTATACATGTAGATTGAAATCATCATAGGTCCCTTTTAATAGCGGTCGTCTGGCCTGTTGTCTGTCCCACTTTCATAACAGCAGGTACATTCTCTTCAAGCTCCGTATTGCCTCCTAACTGGACAGGTGGACACACCCGAAGTGTTGATGATGTATTGCTAACAGTTCTTACCCGCCACCCAACACAGCCACGCTATAAATAGCCTACACTTGAAAAGGCCGGAACGGGAATGAAAAGCAACACGCTTATTCACAAACTATATATCAGGAGTGAATGAATGACGTTTCAACGCCGCGTCCTTGAATGTGATGAGTGTCGTCTGTCAGCGAAGAAGACATGGCGGCGCGAGGAAGATCATGAGCTCCTCGCTGCTAAAGCAGCTGCCATTGTGCATGGAAACAAGTGCACCGTGCAGGGCTCTTCTCGCTTCATTATTTATATTGAACTTTTTTCTTATGCAAGGGCAAAAGGTTGGGGAATAGTACATGGCGGTTGCATAAGCTGTCAGTGCCGAGCAGCTACACTTCTTCACAGTCAGTCGCGTAACAGCGTTTCTCCTTCCTTTCAAATACCTGTTTCCTCGCTCTCCGGCTCATCCGCCGACGCTTCAGACACTCCCATTGCCTGGCACTTTTTCCCATGAGCTTTTGACTTCATGTGTTTGGTAAGGTTCCCTGCGAAGGAACATGAAAAGCACATTAAAACTCGCCTCCCTTCTTCCTCAGGGCAAGGAAAAACTAGGACGTTTTCCAACAACACAGATAAACATGAGACGGGCATCATTTAACAAGACACACAAAAAAAAGTGGAAATACATCTTAAACATGTCTTTGACCGTCCCCTAACCTTTGGTTTTGAAGGCAAAGTTGCAGTGTTTGCAAATGTACGGACGGACATCAGTGTGTGTTCGGATGTGCTTCTTCAGCATGCTGGGCTTCTTACAGCGGATGCCGCACTCCCCGCATATGTACTTTCCTCTGCCACGCCCTCGAACGTAAATATACTCTTCGTTAGACTTATACCTGACAGACAGACGGGATGGGCATGCGTTATTGATACAGAAACAGAACCAACATGAAGTCACAGAATCACAAATAAGCATCCATTTTGATATACATCACTCATTTCACTGCCTGGTATGTTTGTAGATTGTGGCGTGCAATCGTTGCTACTAGAGAGTAACACACCTCAAACATTTCAACCTTAAAGGGGAACATTATCACAATTTCAAAAGGGTTAAAAACAATACAAATCAGTTCCCAGTGGCCTGTTGTATTTTTTGAAGTTTTTTTTTTTAATTTTACCGGTCCCCAAATACTCCTAAAATAAGCTTTAAAGTGCTTGATTTTCGCTATTTGCGATTGCGACTATCCATTTTCCTGTGACGTCATACAGTGCTGCCAATGTAAACAAACAACGGCGAATACCACAGCAAGATATAGCGACATTAGCTTGGATTCAGACTCAGATTTCAGCGATTTAAGCGATTTAACAGATTACGCATGTATTGAAACGGATGGTTGGAGTATGAAAGTATTGAAGAAGAAACTGAAGCTATTGAGCGAATAGCTATTGACGCTACTCATAGCTATAGCATGGCCGAATAGCTGCGTTAGCATCGCCGGTAAAATGTGCGGACCAAACAATCGGGACTTTCACATCTCGTGACACTGGAGCAACTTAAATCGTTCGATTGGTAAGTGTTTTTTTCGCATTAAATGTGGGTGGAAGTAAACGTAATATAGTTGCAAATGCATCTGCAGGTTATCCATACATCTCTGTGCCATGTCTGCTTTAGCACCGCCGGTAAATAGCATGTTAGCATCGATTAGCATAGCATGTTAGCATCGATTAGCTGGCAGTCAACATCAACAAAACTCACCTTTGTGATTTTGTTGACTTTATAGTTGCAAATGCATCTGCAGGTTATCCATACATCTCTGTGCCATGTCTGCTTTACCACCGCTGGTAAATAGCATGTTAGCATCGATAAGCATCGCATGTTAGCATCGATTAGCTGGCAGTCACGCCGCAACCAAATATGTCTGATTAGCACATAAGTCAACATCAACAAAACTCACCTTTGTGATTTCGTTGAATTTATCGTGGCAAATGCATCTGCAGGTTAACTATACATCTCTGTGCCATGTCTGTCATCACTTGTAAAATCTGGAGACACTTTGGCACATTCAATGGGGGTCTGGCGGCAGATACTTTCGCATCTTCGGGCCAGTGGTGCAACTTGAATCCCTCCCTGTTAGTGTTGTTACACCCTCCGACAACACACCGACGAGGCATGATGTCTCCAAAGTTCCAAAAAATTGTCGAAAAAACGGAAAATAACAGAGCTGAGACCCGGTGTTTGTAATGTGTTGAAAATGAAAATGGCGGCTGTATTACCTCGGAGACGTCACGTTCTGATGTCATCGCAAAAAGAGCGATGAACAGAAAGGCGTTTAATTCGCCAAAATTCACCCATTTAGAGTTCGGAAATCGGTTAAAAAATATATATGGTCTTTTTTCTGCACCATCAAGGTATATATTGACGCTTACATAGGTCTGGTGATAATGTTCCCCTTTAAGATTGCATTATCTAAAATGTATGCATTATCTCAGAATGTAATACTTTTTCACCCCAGTATGTGATATTAATTGCCCGCATGTTGTAAAGAACTTTGACATATTTTGGAATACCATGTTACCTATAGCAAGAGGTATCGTAAAATGTAAAAAAGCAAGGGTCTTCAAGGAGTTTCAGGCCAAGGACACCCAAAAGGGGCGACATGGGTCATAAGGTAGAGCAGTCGGAGAGCAACTTGAAGGTTCCTGGTTCCTAGTCACGACCATTGTGTCCTTAGGCATCTTGCTGCCGGTGAGTTGTGGTCGGAGGGGCCGTAGGCAAAAAATTGGCAGCCACCTTTCCGTCAGTCTAGCCCAGGGCTGCTGTGGCTACAAATGTAGCTTACCACCATCAAAGTGTGAATGCGGGGTGAATGAATGATGGAATCTCAGTTCTCTGTGAAGCACTTTGAGTGTCTAGAAAAGCGCTATGTAAACTGAATCCCTTATTATTATTGAACTAAAAAATAAAAAAAAGTATCCTCTTGTATGAAATGATGATTCTATCTTACAATAAACTGCTCCTAAAGGTACTTAGTTATTGTGCAAGACTAACAATATTCAAATAATAACAGTATTGTGACGCTAAAAGCCAATGTGCTAATCACCAGCTGATAACTAATGTTCAAATCAATAGCTGACAACTAGATTGCTAATCTCTATCTGGCAACAAATGTGGCAATCGCTAACTGAGAACTAGCGTGCCACTTGCTAGCTGATAACAACAGTGTTAATCGTTAGCTGGGAACTAGAGCACTAATTGCTAGTTGATAACTAGAGTTAAAGTTAAAGTACCACTGATAGTCACACACACACTAGGTGTGGTGAAATTACTCTCCACATTTTACCCATCCCCTTGTTCCACCCCCTGGGAGGTGAGCGGAGCAGTGAGCAGCAGCGGTGGCCGCGCCCGAGAATCATTTTAGGTGATTAAACCCCCAATTCCAACCCTTGATGCCGAGTGTCAAGCAGGGAGGTGATGGATCCCATTTTTAGAGTCTTTGGTATGACTCGGCTGGGGTTCGCATTCACGACTTTACGATCTCAGGGCGGACACTGGAACCACAAGGCCACTGAGCAGTTGCTAGCTGAAAACTACAATGCTAATAGTTAGATTGGATCTAGAGCGTTAATTGCTAGCTGATAACTAACACACTAATCGCTCGCTGGCAACTACAGCGCTAAACGCTAGCTGGAAATGAACGTACCAGTGGCTAGCTAACAATTAGGGCATACATCTCTAGCTGAACATTACAGCGCGAATCTCGTTGTCAGCCGGTAACTAGAGCGCCAATCGCTAGCTGTCTTAAACACCACATGACTATAATAATACAATAATTTATTCATGTTAGATATGTTATTTATTCACATTCAACGATGTTCATGTGTATTGAAATACATTTACATTTGTGGAAAAATTGCAGGGAGACATGTTAAAAAATATATATATATTTAACAGAACATTAACCAAATATTTCAGGCCCTCCTGCAGTAGCTCTGTAGACTATCACGCCAAATTTCTTCCCCCCTTCAAAAACCTCCCCCCCCCATTTACTTACGGGGTCATGATTAATACAGACGTTTTGTTAACGCTATATTATAAAAATATAACGCTATATTATAAAAATATAATGCTATATTATAAAAATATAATGCTATATTATAAAAATACAGACAAATTTTGTTAACGCTATATTATAAAAAAATATATATATTTTTAAAGAAAACAATTTACAAACACAAGCTATGGGATGAAGCATTTACTTCCGGGGTCACGTTTCCTCACGTTTCCTCTTACGTCATCCCATAGCTTGTGTTTGTCATTTTTATTTTATTTTATTTTTTTCTAATATAGCGTTAACAAAACGTCTGTATCTTTATAATATAGTGTTATATTTTTATAATATAGCGTTAACAAAACGTCTGTATTAATCATGACCCTGGACGTAATTGGGGGGGAGGGTTTTTGCAGGGGGGAAGAAATTTGGCGTGACAAGACCCCCTGTTGAAGACCTCTGCTTTAAACCATTGAAATTGACGTCTTAATGAGAAAAAAACATTACAGAAATCAATGCATTAAATATTTAAATCTGTATAAAAAAATTTTTGAACAAAAACGAACGTGTATTGATGGAATAAATGTTAAACTTCACACCTTTATTTGCAGCTGGATTTGTCTGATTTGCAGCTTTTTTTTTTAAGCAGGCTTTTAAAACACAGTCATAGCAATGCCAGCATTCCATGTTGCTAATAAGGAATGATGTGTTGAAGTGTGATGTTGATTTCCCTTTATCACGGAATGTGTTCACAATATTTTGCGCCAATAGCACGCAAAATGTTTTTCTGAAACTGTAAAGTTTTTGTGTAAAGTGTGTTCAGGCCGTTTGGAGCATGGCACGTATGAGAAAAGGAGCGCTTGGTTTTCTCATCCCTAACTATAATTACAGTTGTGCATTTTGTAATAATGCAATACATTTTCACCTCATTATGTGATCAATATATTAATTAATCAATCAAACTTTATTTGCGTATCACTTTTCATACATACAAAATTTAGCACAAAGTTTAACATAAAGATCAAACGAACCAAAAAAAAAAAAAACAGTACCTCCTGCTCTTCATTGCATAATCCCAAATTGAAAACAGTCAACCCAACACACTCAACACTAAACCCACTTTTTTTCTCTACCACACCCATCCATCCATCCATCTTCTTCCGCTTATCCGAGGTCGGGTCGCGGGGGCAGCAGCCCAAGCAGGGAAGCCCAGACTTCCCTCTCCCCAGCCACTTCGTCTACCTCTTCCCGGGGGATCCCGAGGCGTTCCCAGGCCAGCCGGGGTACATAGTCTTCCCAACGTGTCCTGGGTCTTCCACGTGGCCTCCTACCGGTTGGACGTGCCCTAAACACCTCCCTCGGGAGGCGTTCGGGTGGCATCCTGACCAGATGCCCGAACCACCTCATCTGGCTCCTCTCGATGTGGAGGAGTAGCGGCTTTACTTTGAGTTCCTCCCGGATGGCAGAGCTTCTCACCCTATCTCTAAGGGAGAGCCCCGCCACACGGCGGAGGAAACTCATTTTGGCCGCTTGTACCCGTGATCTTATCCTTTCGGTCATGACCCAAAGCTCATGACCATAGGTGAGGATGGGAACGTAGATCGACCTGTAAATTGAGAGCTTTGCCTTCCGGCTCAGCTCCTTCTTCACCACAACAGATTGGTACAACGTCCGCATTACTGAAGACGCCGCACCGATCCGCCTGTCGATCTCACGATCCACTCTTCCCCCACTCGTGAACAAGACTCCTAGGTACTTGAACTCCTCCACTTGGGGCAGGGTCTCTTCCCCAACCCGGAGATGGCACTCCACCCTTTTCTGGGAGAGAACCATGGACTCGGATTTGGAGGTGCTGATTCTCATTCCGGCCGCTTCACACTCGGCTGCGAACCGATCCAGTGAGAGCTGAAGATCCCGGCCAGATGAAGCCAACAGGACCACATCGTCTGCAAAAAGCAGAGACCTAATCCCGCGGCCACCAAACCGGAACCCCTCAACGCCTTGACTGTGCCTAGAAATTCTGTCCATAAAAGTTATGAACAGAATCGGTGACAAAGGGCAACCTTGGCTGAGTCCAACCCTCACTGGAAACGTGTCCGACTTACTGCCAGCAATGCGGACCAAGCTCTGGCACTGATCGTACAGGGAACGGACTGCCATAATAAGACAGTCCGATACCCCATACTCTCTGAGCACTCCCCACAGGACTTCCCGAAGGACACGGTCGAATGCCTTCTCCAAGTCCACAAAGCACATGTAGACTGGTTGGGCAAACTCCCATGCACCCTCAAGAACCCTGCCGAGAGTATAGAGCTGGTCCACAGTTCCACGACCAGGACGAAAACCACACCCACGCACACACAATAAAAGTTATGTAAAACCATTTGTGGCTGAGCACGGAAGAACCCGGTGATACAACACTATCTTAAGGAGCCGAGTGCACCAGGGGCAGCAGGATGAGGGGCCTCGAACGCAGCAACCCTGATCCAGAGCACACAGCAAGGGATCAGGGAGTCGTCTCGCTGAGGACCCCATGAGCTAGAGCAGGGGTCAGGAACCTTTTTGGCTGAGAGAGCCATAAAAAGCAAAATATTTTATAATCTACTTCTGTGAGAGCCATATAATATTTTTTTAACACTAAATTTGTGCATTTTTAAGTAAGACCTACATTTTTAGAGTATTCTTTTTAATAACATTGTTATTCTAAAGCTAACCAATAATAAACAAAATGCTTCTCACCATTAATGTGACGTCTTGAACTGGTGCGGTAGAAAAACAGATGGATGGATTAAAATGCATGAGAATATTGTATATGTTGAACATCATTTTTAACACTGTGATTATCAGCGGGATTACTCATTACTTATCTTGTTAAACAATGTCAACTAAGATTTATTGGAGAGCCAGATGCAGTCATCAAAAGAGCCACATCTGGCTCTAGAGCCATAGGTTCCCTACCCCTGAGCTAGAGCCACAGCATTCGCAGCACACCAGAGCCCCCTGTGCAGAGGGCTCCAGCCGAGGAAAAGCTGGAAATAACTCTATAAATGTATAATATATTAAGAGGATAAAACAAATTAATACATCTAGGATAGGATAGGAATTACTTTTTTTCCCACAATGGGGAAATTACGTTGTTGCATTGCAGGTTTTAACATACAGTAACAGAAGTAAAGCGTAATGGAAACAAAAAAATAATTACATAAAATGTATTTAAAGGCATTTTATGTAATTATTTTTTTTGTATTTAAATGTATTTAAAGGCCTCCTCTCGGAGCTGCTACCTTACCGTGGTAGAGGAGTTTGCGTGTCCCAATGATCCTAGGAGCTATGTTGTCTGGGGGCTTTCATGCCCCCTGGTAGGGTCTCCCAAGACAAACAGGTCCTAGGTGAGTGATCAGACAAAGAGCAGCTCAAAGACTTCTATGGAATTACAACAAAATGAACCCAGATTTCCCTCGCCCGGACGTGGGTCACCGGGGCCCCGCTCTGGACCCAGGCCCGGAGTTGGGGCACGATGGCGAGCGCCTGGTGGTCGGGCCTGTCCCCATGGGGCCCGGCCGGGCACAGCCCGAAGAGGCAACGTGGGTCATCCCTCCAATGGGCTCACCACTCATAGGAGGGGCCATAGAGGTCGGGTGCACTGTGAGCTGGGCGGCAGCCGAAGGCAGGGCACTTGGCGGTCCGATCCTCGGCTACAGAAGCTAGCTCTTGGGACGTGGAACGTCACCTCACTGGGGGGGAAGGAGCCTGAGCTAGTGCGCGAGGTAGAGAAGTTCCGGCTGGATATAGTCGGACTCACCTCGACGCACAGCAAGGGCTCTGGAACCAGTTCTCTCGAGAGGGACTGGACCCTCTTCCACTCTGGCGTTGCCGGCAGTGAGAGGCGACGGGCTGGGGTGGCAATTCTCGTTGCCCCCCGGCTCAAAGCCTGTACGTTTGAGTTCAACCCAGTGGACGAGAGGGTAGCTTCCCTTCGCCTTCGGGTGGGGGGACGGGTCCTGACTGTTGTTTGTGCTTACGCACCAAACAGCAGTTCAGAATACCCACCCTTTTTGGGTACACTCGAGGGAGTACTGGAAAGTGCTCCTCCGGGTGATTCCCTTGTCCTACTGGGAGACTTCAACGCTCATGTTGGCAACGACAGTGAAACCTGGAGAGGCGTGATTGGGAAAAATGGTCGCCCGGATCTAAACCCGAGTTGTGTTTTGTTATTGGACTTTTGTGCTCGTCACAGTTTGTCCATAACAAACACCATGTTCAAACATAAGGGTGTTCACATGTGCACTTGGCACCAGGACACCCTAGGCTGCAGTTCCATGATCGACTTTGTAGTTATGTCATCGGATTTGCGGCCTTATGTTTTGGACACTCGGGTGAAGAGAGGGGCGGAGCTTTCTACCGATCACCACCTGGTGGTGAGTTGGCTGCGATGGTGGGGGAGGATGCCGGACAGACCTGGCAGGCCCAAGCGCATTGTGAGGGTCTGCTGGGAACGTCTGGCAGAGTCTCCTGTCAGAGAGAGTTTCAATTCACACCTCCAGGAGAACTTTGAACATGTCACGAGGGAGGTGCGGGACATTGAGTCCGAGTGGACCATGTTCCGAACCTCTATTGTCGAGGCGGCTGATTGGAGCTGTGGCCGCAAGGTTGTTGGTGCCTGTCGTGGCGGTAATCCCAGAACCCGTTGGTGGACACCAGCAGTGAGGGATGCCGTCAAGCTGAAGAAGGAGTCCTATCGGGTTCTTTTGGCTCATAGGACTCCGGAGGCAGTGGACGGGTACCGACGGGCCAAGCGGTGTGCAGCTTTAGCGGTCGCGGAGGCAAAAACTCGGACATGGGAAGAGTTCGGGGAAGCCATGGAAAACGACTTCCGGACGGCTTCGAAGCGATTCTGGACCACCATACGGCGCCTCAGGAAGGGGAAGCAGTGCACTATCAACACCGTGTATGGTGCGGATGGTGTTCTGCTGACTTCGACTGCGGATGTTGTGGATCGGTGGAGGGAATACTTCGAAGACCTCCTCAATCCCACCAACACGTCTTTCTTTGAGGAAGCAGTGCCGGGGGAATCTGTAGTGGACTCTCCTATTTCTGGGGCTGAGGTCGCTGAGGTAGTTAAAAAGCTCCTCGGCGGCACGGCCCCGGGGGTGGATGAGATCCGCCCGGAGTTCCTTAAGGCTCTGGATGCTGTGGGGCTGTCTTGGTTGACAAGACTCTGCAGCATCGCGTGGACATCGGGGGCGGTACCTCTGGATTGGCAGACCGGGGTGGTGGTCCCTCTCTTTAAGAAGGGGGACCGGAGGGTGTGTTCCAACTATCGTGGGATCACACTCCTCAGCCTTCCCGGTAAGGTTTATTCAGGTGTACTGGAGAGGAGGCTTCGCCTAATAGTCGAACCTCGGATTCAGGAGGAACAGTGTGGTTTTCGTCCTGGTCGTGGAACTGTGGACCAGCTCTATACTCTCGGCAGGGTTCTTGAGGGTGCATGGGAGTTTGCCCAACCAGTCTACATGTGCTTTGTGGACTTGGAGAAGGCATTCGACCGTGTCCCTCGGGAAGTCCTGTGGGGAGTGCTCAGAGAGTATGGGGTATCGTACTGTCTTATTGTGGCAGTCCGCTCCCTGTATGATCAGTGTCAGAGCTTGGTCCGCATTGCTGGCAGTAAGTCGGACACATTTCCAGTGAGGGTTGGACTCCGCCAAGGCTGTCCTTTGTCACCGATTCTGTTCATAACTTTTATGGACAGAATTTCTAGGCGCAGTCAAGGCGTTGAGGGGTTCCGGTTTGGTGGCCATGGGATTAGGTCTCTGCTTTTTGCAGATGATGTAGTCCTGATGGCTTCATCTGGCCGGGATCTTCAGCTCTCACTGGATCGGTTCGCAGCCGAGTGTGAAGCGACCGGAATGAGAATCAGCACCTCCAAGTCCGAGTCCATGGTTCTCGCCCGGAAAAGGGTGGAGTGCCATCTACGGGTTGGGGAGGAGACCCTGCCCCAAGTGGAGGAGTTCAAGTACCTAGGAGTCTTGTTCACGAGTGGGGGAAGAGTGGATCGTGAGATCGACAGGCGGATCGGTGCGGCGTCTTCAGTAATGCGGATGTTGTATCGATCCGTTGTGGTGAAGAATGAGCTGAGCCGGAAGGCAAAGCTCTCAATTTACCGGTCGATCTACGTTCCCATCCTCACCTATGGTCATGAGCTTTGGGTCATGACCGAAAGGATAAGATCACGGGTACAAGCGGCCGAAATGAGTTTCCTCCGCCGGGTGGCGGGGCTCTCCCTTAGAGATAGGGTGAGAAGCTCTGCCATCCGGGAGGAGCTCAACGTAAAGCCGCTGCTCCTCCACATCGAGAGGAGCCAGATGAAGTGGTTCGGGCATCTGGTCAGGATGCCACCCGAACGCCTCCCTAGGGATGTGTTTAGGGCACGTCCAGCTGGTAGGAGGCCACGGGGAAGACCCAGGACACGTTGGGAAGACTATGTCTCCCGGCTGGCCTGGGAACGCCTCGGGATCCCCCGGGAAGAGGTAGACGAAGTGGCTGGAGATAGGGAAGTCTGGGCTTCCCTGCTTAGGCTGCTGCCCCCGCGACCCGACCTCGGATAAGCGGTAGATGATGGATGGATGGATGGATGGTATTTAAAGGCTACATAAGATGAATTAAATTTGTATGTGGTAAATAATAGCTAATTTATACAAGATAAATACAGGGTTAAAATAATACTAACACAATTATAAGATGAATAAGAATATTAATTCAACGCCACGTTAAAAAGGTGGGTTTCGAGCTTGGTTCTCTGCCCTTAGGTTGGGGGCGGCTAATAATGGAATGATGCTTCCCTGTGGGTATGGGTCCGGACGTTTGGAATATTTAGGAGGCCTGAACTGGAAGACCTTAGGGACCGCGAGGGCTTGTATGGTTAAAGCAAGACCCTTAAGGCATTTAAAAAACAGTAAAATAATCGATTTTGGAACACACAGAGAGCCATTTTACGATTTTAAAAACTGGTGTAATATTGGCCGGGCTTCCGGTCCTCGTCAGTACACGAGCGGCTGAGTTTTGGAGAAGTCAATGCGGTTTGTAATAAAATTATGCATTTGTGTCTCCATATTGGCCTGAGAGAGAATGGTGTGGATTCTGGCTATATTTTTAAGATGATAAAACCGTCTTTTTGTATTTATCAAAGGCTGCACTTAGATCAAGTAGGACCAGCATTGAGACCCTTTGTGAGTCTTAATTCATCCTTCCATTCATCCATCAATCTTCTTCCGCTTATCCGTAGAGTCGCGGGGGCAGTAGCCTAAGCAGAGAAGCCCAGACTTCCCTCTAACCCAGCTCTTATCGGGGGATCCCAAGGCATTCCTAGGCCAGCTGGGAGAAATCGTCTCTCTAAAGTATGGGTGTCAAACTCTGGCCCGCAGGCCAAATTTGGCCCGCCGTGTAATTTCACTTGGCCCTTGAGGCAATATCAAATTAACATTAGAGCTGGCCCGCTGCTGTAACACCACATTCACCGCTAATACTCTTACTTGCCAACCCTCCCGATTTTCCCGGGAGACTCCCGAAGTTCAGTGTCCCTCCCAAATTTCATCCCGGGCAACAATATTGGGGGTGGGCCTTAAAGGCACTGCCTTTGGCGTTCTCTACAACCTGTCGCCACGTCCGCTTTTCTTCCATACAAACAGGGTGCCGGCCCAGTCACACAATATGTGCGGCTTATACACATACACAAGTGAATGCAAAGCATACTTGGTCAACAGCCATATAGGTCACACTGAGGGTGGCCGTATAAACAACTTTAACACTGTCACAAATATGCGCCACACTGTGAACCCACACCAAACAAAAATGACACATTTTGGGAGAACACCCGCACCGTAGCACAACATAAACACAACAGAACAAATACCCACAACCCCTTGCAGCACTAACTCTTCCGGGACGCTACAATATACATCCCCCGCTATCACCAAACCCCGTCCACCTCAACCCCGCCGCCGAAAAGAGGCATTCCATTTTTTATTTAAATTTGATTTGATATGCCATTGATATTTTTTAATTATTATTATTATTTGAAACTCGATTCTGCATGTCACTATAAATGTATATACTGTAAGCCTTGCTTGTTCAAGATTCAATGCAAAACTTGTTTGGGTCCCTATTAAAAGGTTAATTTGTTCAACCTTGGCCCGCTGCTTTGTTCGGTTTTAAATTTTGGCCCACTCTGTATTTGAGTTTGACACCCCTGCTTTAAAGTGTCCTGGATCGTCCCTGCGGTCAGACATGTCCTGAACATCTCCCCTGGGAGGTGTTCGGGGGGCATTCTGACCAGATGCCTGAACCATCTTATCTGGTTCTTCTCGATGTGGAGGAGCAGTGGCTTTACTTTGAGCTCCTCCCGGATGACAGAGCTTCTTACACTATTTCTAAGGGAGGGCCCCGCCACCCGACGAAGAAAACTCATTTCGGCCGCTTGTACGTGTGATCTCGTCCTTTCGATCATAACCAAAAGTTCATGACCATAGGTGACGATAGGGATGTCGATCGACCAATAAATTGAGAGTTTTGCCTTCCGGCTCAGCTTTCTTCATCACAACGGACCGGTACAGGGTCCGCATCACTGCAGACACCGCACCGATCTGCCTGTTAACCTCACGATTTACTCTTCCTCCACTCGTCAACAAGACCCTGAGGTACTTGAACTTCTCCACTTGGGGTAAGATCTCCTCCCTAACCCAGAGATGGCACCCCACCCTTTTCTGGACAAGAACTATGGACTCAGAATTGGAAGTGCTGGCTTTCCTCCCAGTCGCTTCACACTCTGCTGCGAACGGATTCAGTGAGAGCTGAAGATCCGGCGAGATCATGCCTTCAGGACCACATCTTCCGCAAAAGGCAGAGACCTAATCCTGCAGCCATCTAACCGGATCCCATCAACGCCCTGACTGTGCTTAGAAATTCTGTCCATAAAAGTTGTAAACAGAATCGTTGACCAAGAGCAGCCCTGGCGGAGCCCAACCCTGAACTTACTTCCGGCAATGTGGACCAAGCTCTGACACTGATCATACAGGTAGCGGACCGCCACAATCAGGCGGTCCGATACCCCATGCTCTCTGAGCACTCTTCACAGGACTTCCCGAGGGGCATGGTCCTTCTCCAAGCTCTTTTGAACATTTTAAACAACTTCAGGATGCATTACTGGTTGGGTGCATGGGAGTTTGCCACACCAGTAATTCATCCTGAAGTCGTGTAAAATCCTTAAAAGAGCTGTCTCTATTCTGTGGTTCACTCTAAAACCAGACTGGTGTTTCTCCAGAACATTACAATATTGAAAAAAATTATTTACCTAAATAAAAACAAGTTTTTCTAAAATTGTACCTAAAAATGCTAGGTTGGACACACACACACACACACAAGCAAATCATCACGTTTAAAAGCTTCTCTTCAAAACTCCATAAAATGTGTTATAAAACGAAGCAGAGATTGGGGCCAACGCACATGTGGCGGGGCTACACCGTGGAAAAGACTTTGAAGCATCTCAGCATTAAGCAGGGCAAAACTGTCCAGTGTTTCCTCAGGTAAGAACACACTCTCAGATGTATTTAAAACCATATTTCCAACAGATAAAATGCTACTTTTGATAGTATAATTTTTACTCACAAAAAAAGTCAGTTGGACTTCTCTGTGAGCGTTTAAAAATCAGGGTTAAATAAATGATGAATTGTTGAAAATAAAACTTTGGGGTTTCATTCTTGTGATTATTTAATGTACTAGCAGAATGTGTTTCTTGAATCCTTTAGTGCTTCTAACAGAAGTGTAGACGGAATCATGTTTTAACAGAAATAAACATCTAATAACAGTAAATTAACAATATGTTACTGCATACACCAGCAGCCAAATTAGAAACATTTGCAACCCGTTCTGAAATAGTTTTATTATCATTTATACAACAAATAATATATTGTGAGATATATCATTATCAGCCATTTATCGCGTTATGGACTCACCCTTATTGAGAAAGGACAAAATAGACACGACGCAGCCACAAAGCCAAAAGCGATCGACCTCACAATTGAAAAAGGAAACAGAGCCGCTGCATTGAACAAAAAGCCGACAAAGAAGGCACAAGCCCAGAGGTGACCAGCAAGGAGACGGAAGTGAACCCAAAAACAGGGCAGAGAAAACTCTGGACAGAGCAACCCCAAGTCCCCTCAACTCTGACACCGCAGACGTGTTCTAATATCGCTGTTAGGTGGGTGGATTGTGTAAGGCAGTGGTTCTCAAACTTTTTTCACAAAGTACCACCCCGGAAAACACTTGGCTCTCTAAGTACCACCATAATGACCAACATTAAAATACAGTAGTATAGTAGGCCTAAATATTCATTAAAACAAGGCAGAGGTATTATTAAACAAGTATATTCATATTTGTGGACAATGTAACATTACACACAGTTACAGTAACACTGTGTTTTAATATTTAGTTAGGTGATTCTTTGGTGTACCACTAGATGGAGCCTGGCGTATCATAGCTTGATAATCCCTGGAGCAAGGTAGGTAGATGTGTTGGATTTCTGTAATCCTTTCATTTGGGCATTTTGTTATGAAAAATGCCCTTTGATCGGAATTGTTATTCCGATTGTTGTTGTTTGCATAGGTGTCCAACTGAACTGCATCATACTGACCTGTGTTTGTAAACACTTGGACACAGTATTTCAGGTCATGAGACAGCCAGGACACAAACAAACACCTCTCAGTATGATGCAGTGCGGCTCTAACACTCATGCACCTCAAGTTGTGGCCAATGAGCATCCGTTCTGCACACACTGTTAAAAATAACACATCACATAAAAGTAAAAAAATAAATAAAAGCACATTTAAAAAGCAATTACCAACAGCTTTGGTTAAGGATTAAAAACAGTAAATAGGAATAGCTTATGTCGTTTATGGGACAGATGCAGGAACAGCTGCTGGAGCTGTTGACATTGTTTTTTTTTGTGTTGCCTCTAAAACACAGTATGGTAATGAGGGACAACAAAAGGTGTTCGTGGTGAAGGCGGACATGGCACTAACTACAAACATTCAGCCAAAAACACACACAGACACACAAGAGACTGAAACAAGACCGTCTTTATGGAAGTGGATTGGGGATGCCCCACCAAATCCCTTGCAGCAATCGGTCTCCTATTGTTCCCTTTACTAGACCCATGACACACACACACACACACGCACACACACACACACACACACACACACACACACACACACACACACACACACACACACACACACACACACACACACACACACACATTAGCGAGTCGTCTGCTTTCGAGTAGCCCTGCCGACAAGAGCGACTCGAGCAGACCTGGGCAAATTAAGGCCTCAGGGGCCAAATGCGGCCTGTTGAGCTTTTCCATCTGTCCCGCCGGACATTCCCAAATATTTTTAAGATTGAAAGTGTAGCTGCCATTATGATGTGCAGTAATTTGCCTTTATGGATAATGTACCAGTTACTATGGTAATCTAATTGTTTACTATGGTCATCTAATTAGTTACTATGGTCATCTACAAACCCCGTTTCCATATGAGTTGGAAAATTGTGTTAGATGTAAATATAAACGGAATACAATGATTTGCAAATCGTTTTCAACCCATATTCAGTTGAATATTAGATTAGATAGTACTTTATTTATTCCTTCAGGAAAATTAAATGCTACAAAGACAACATATTTGATGTTCAAACTGATAAAAAAATTTTTTTTTTTTTACAAATAATTATTAACTTTAGAATTTGATGCCAGCAGCACGTCACAAAGGAGTTGGGAAAGGTGGCAATAAATACTGATAAAGTTGAGGAATGCTAATCAAACACTTATATGGAACATCCCACAGGTGTGCAGGCTAATTGGGAACAGTTGGGTGCCATGATTGGGTATAAAAGCAGATTCTCTGAAATGCTAAGTAATTCACAAACAAGGATAGGGCGAGGGTCACCACTTTGTAAGCAAATTGTCGAACTGTTTCAGAACAACATTTCTCAACGAGCTATTGCAAGAAATTTTGGGATTTTACCATCTACGGTCCGTAAAATCATCAAAAAGTTCACAGAATCTGGAGAAATCATTCCACGTAAGCGATGATATTACGGACATTTGATCCCTCAGTCGGTACTGCACCGAAAACCGACATCAGTGTGTAAAGGATATAACCACATGGGCTCAGGAACACTTCATAAAACCACTATCAGTAACTACAGTTGGTCGCTATATCTGTAAGTGCAAGTTAAAACTCTACTACACGAAGCCAAACCCATTTATCAACAATATCCTGAAACGTCGCCGGCTTGGCTGGGCCCGAGCTCACCTAAGAAGGACTGATGCAAAGTAGAAAGGTGTTCTGTGGTCTGACGAGTCCACATTTAAAATTATATTTGGAAACAGAGGACATGGTTTCCTCCAGAACAAAGAGGAAAATAACCTTTGGGATTGTTATAGGCGCGAAGTTCAAAAGCCAGCATCTGTGATGGTATGGGGGTGTATTAATGCCCGAGGCTTGGGTAACTTAAACATCTGTGAAGGCACCATCAATGCTGAATGGTCCATACAGGTTTTGGAGCAACATATGTTGTCATCCAAGCAACGTTGTCATGGACGCCCCTGCTTATTTCAGCAAGACAAGTGTTACAAAAGCGTGGCTTCCTTAAAAAAGAGTGCAGGTACTTTCCTGGCCAGCCTGCAGTCCAGACCTGTCTCCCATCGAAAATGTGTGGCGCATTATGCAGCGTAAAATACGACAGCGGAGACCCGGACTGTTGAACGACTGAAGCTCTACATAAAACAAGAATGGGAAAGAATTCCACTTTCAAAGCTTCAACAATTAGTTTCCTCAGTTACCAAACGTTTATTGAGTGTTGTTAAAAGAAAAGGTGATGTAACCCAGTGGTGAACATGCCCTTTCCCAACTACTTTGGCACGTGTTGCAGCCATGAAATTCCAAGTTAATTATTATTTGCAAAAAACAAAAAAAAGTTTATGAGTTTGAACATCAAATATCTTGTCTTTGTAGTGCATTCATTTGAATATGGGTTGAAAAGGATTTGCAAATCATTGTAGTCCGTTTACATTTACATCAAACACAATTTCCCAACTCATATGGAAACGGGGTTTGTAATTAGTTACAATGGTAATCTACGTCACAGTAGCTCAGACGAGGCACCAAGCAGTGTGGGCGGGAAGCGTTTCCACAGACGTGAAAGGAGATTTTCACAAAGTTCTAAAGCTTAATGATATATAGCAGTGGTTCTCAAATGGGGGTATGCGTACCCCTGGGGGTACTTGAAGGTATGCCAAGGGGTACAAAAGATTTTTCAAAAATATTCTAAAAATAGCAACAATTCAAAAATTCTTTATACAAATATTTATTGAATAATACATTCATATTTTGTTGAAGTAAGTTCATAGACTGTGAAAAGAAATGCAACAATGCAATATTCAGTGTTGACAGCTAATTTTTTTGTGGACATGTACCATGAATATTGATGTTAAAGATTTCTTTTTTTATGAAGAAATGTTTAGAAATAAGTTCATGAATCCAGACGGATCTCTATTACAATCCCCAAAGAGGGCACTTTAAGTTGATGATTACTTCTATGTGTAAAAATCTTTATTTATAATTGAATCACTTGTTTATTCTTCAAAAAGTTTTTAGTTATTTTTATATCCTTTTTACAAATATTTCAAGAAAGACCACTACAAATGAGCAATATTTTGTACTGCTATACAATTTAATAAATCAGAAACTGATGACATAGTGCTGTATTTTACTTCTTTATGTCTTTTTTTTCAACCAAAAATGCTTTGCTCTGATTAGGGGGTACTTCAATTGAAAAAATGTTCATAGGGGGTACATCACTGAAAAAAGGTTGAGAACCACTGATATATAGAATAGAATAGAAAGTACTTTATTGATCCCTGGGGGAAATTCAGCAAATATCAGATATATCAGATTGTAGGTGGATTTATTATGTATCCTTTGCGTTAATATTTCACTGTTTGTTGCATTTTTGTTGCGTTTCACTTGATTGTAAAATATGTCGATTGAAACGAGATGTGACATTCATGTGTTGTCAATATTCAGTGTTTTATCGTTCATAGAAAAAAATTAAAATTCCATTCCGTTTTTT
This sequence comes from Nerophis ophidion, assembly GCF_033978795.1. NCBI lineage: Eukaryota > Metazoa > Chordata > Actinopteri > Syngnathiformes > Syngnathidae > Nerophis > Nerophis ophidion. Next base: position 44,768,980 of record NC_084621.1, on the reverse strand, counting down.
AAAGCGGTCTGTCATAACGTTTTTAGCATTCAATCAGACATTATTGTGACGTTTTGTATTAGTGTTCCTAAAAACAGATATACCGGCCCCCAGACACATTGTTTTCTTTAAATGTAGCCCTCGAGTCAAAATAACTGCCCAGGCCTGGACTAGAGTAAAAAGAGAGAAAGGAATTAACCTAACAAATAACCAAATCAAACAAGACATTTGGTTCTATTCTATAAACATCTTTATGTACACAATCCTGATATTTATCAAAAGCCTATTTTAGGCCACAGCAAGACCGCAGAAACGCTAAATTTGAATCACCTGTCCTCCATCTCTCAAGACAGTCACAATCCGTGGGGATGATTGTGTAAATATGTGACTGTGTTTAAATAAAGTGCATGAACCACAATGACAAGAAGTCAATGCTCCCTGTTGTACGCCAGAAGCAGCAACAGCAAATTATAGAAAACCCAGCAGGATCGTCTCAACAGAGCCATTGTGTTGTAGTCATTCAGGGGCGGGTTGCTGTTCACTGGCATTTATTTCTAACCACGAGCTAAAAATATCCACCTACATCTTAGGAATAACAACCACCGTGGTAGTTTTGTGTGGAGAACATCAAATCGAACCAGCAACTGATTGATGGGACAAGACGGAGAACCTTTTCTATCAACAAATCCAATTATCCTTCTCTTGTATCACCAGTATAATTGATATTAAAAAATGTGCTGTTTTTAAAAACAGAAATAACGAATACCCCTGCTTTGCCTGGTTGCCATGTTTATTTCCGTATAGCACGCATTGGCAATTTAAAAATCGAATGGACAGGATGGGCGGAATTCAGACAACAAAAGCAGCTAACCAGAGAAAACTGTTAAGAAAAACATAGTTTGGAACCTCCATAGTCAGCCCTTTTCTATGTTGCAGTATGCTCCATTTGAATTTTTCAGACGTAAATGATACATGTTTTATTTTTTCCTTTGGCATTACACACGACGCTAAAAAATCTGTCAAAATGTTTTAGTACGACTTTGGTAAGCGTTGAATCCGCACAGCTTGGTGGATTGTCGGCACATTACGCCCAGCGTAGTCAGACGTACTTTGCTTCAACATACAAGTATTATTATGGTGTGTGTGTATAAGGACCCCAAAATGGCACCTATTGGGAGACTTTATTTAGCGTTTTGGTTCGACCTATTGTGCAAAACCAACCTTTCTTACCTTTTGGTGTCATGATTTGGCAGTTCTACTGCCGCGTGTCTGCTTTTGGACTATGGGGCGAAGCCACCTTTGCGCACACCTGATACACACATTTCCTCCTAACTATTTAAGCTCTCCAGTTCACTCACTCAGCGCCAGTTCATTCCTGATGCTTCACCCTTCCAGTCGAGTTCATCTCATATCTCATCTACTCTGGCTCTATTTCTGCTCCTTGTTCCTGTGGCCTTGATCCAGTGCTGCTGTGTAGTTGTTTGCTTGTTTCTCTTCACACCTTTTCAAACCAATCCAATCAACTTTTTTTATATAGCACATTTTAACAACAAAATATTTCCAAAGTGTCGCACAACAATATTAAAAACAATATTCAAATATTATCCTGGGCTCCACCAATGACTGAATAAAAACAAAACGATAACAAATAAGTACATATAAAACTAATATAAAATAAATATAATTAAACACGATTTTAAAGGGTAATACCAATCAAAACAATAAATAGAATAACATTTTTAAAACACAGAGGACAACAGAGGACCACACAACTCACGTAGTGTAAAGAGCTAGGGAATAAAAGTGGGTCTTAAGACGAGACTTAAAACACTCCACAGTGGGAGCAGTTCGAACATGGAGGGGCCAAGTGTTCTAGAGCTTAGGGCCAACCACGTTGAAGGCTCCCCTGGTTTTAAGTCTCGTCTTGGGCACCACGAGCTGGAGCTGGTTCTCGGACCTCAGAACACGTGAGTGATTCCCATTCTCCCACACCTTTTGTGTACGTCCTGAGTTGTTTATCCTTACTCCTTTTTGAGTGCGCTTTTTGTTATCACTTTTATTCTTTCTTCTCTGCTTTGGGGTCCTGCTAAGGCCGATCGTGACATTTGGTGCCTGCTGTTGTGTATTTGGGATCTGCATAAGTCCCGAATATTTGGGCGCATCCGTCATTGTAATACACTTTGTCGTCAAAAAGCTCCTTCTTCATCTCTATCCTCTTGTTGTGGGGCATTCATCCTCCGCTGTTGCCATTTCTAATACAATGTAGCGTATAGTTCTAACTTGTATCTGTCAGTTGATTACCATGTTAAATGATGTGGCAGACTACGTTAAATGAAGTGGCAGACCACGTTAAATGATGTGGCAGACCACGTTAAATGATGTGGCAGACTACGTTAAATGATGTGGCAGACTACGTTAAATGATGTGGCAGACCACATTAAATGATGTGACGGACTACATTAAATGATGTGGCAGACCACGTTAAATGATGTGCCAGACCACGTTAAATGATGTGGCAGACCACGTTAAATGATGTGGCAGACCACGTTAAATGATGTGGCGGACCACATTAAATGATATGGCAGACCACGTTAAATGAAGTGGCAGACCACGTTAAATGATGTGGCAGACTACATTAAATGATGTGGCAGACCATGTTAAATGATGTAGCAGACCATGGTTAATGATGTGGCCGACTACATTAAATTATATGGCAGACAACGTTAAATGATGTGGCAGACAATGTTAAATGAAGTGGCGGACAACGTTAAATGAAGTGGCGGACAACGTTAAATGATGTGGCGGACCACGTTAAATGATGTGGCAGACCACGTTAAATGATGTGGCAGACTACGTTAAATGATGTGGCAGACTACGTTAAATGATGTGGCAGACTACGTTAAATGATGTGGCAGACTACGTTAAATGATGTGGCAGACCACGTTAAATGATGTGGCAGACCACGTTAAATGATGTGGCAGACCACGTTAAATGATGTGCCAGACCACGTTAAATGATGTGGCAGACCACGTTAAATGATGTGGCAGACCACGTTAAATGATGTGGCAGACTACATTAAATGATATGGCAGACCACTTTAAATGATGTGGCAGACCACGTTAAATGAAGTGGCAGACCACGTTAAATGACGTGGCAGACCACGTTAAATGACGTGGCAGACTACATTAAATGATGTGGCAGATCACGTTAAATGATGTGGCAGACTACATTGAATGATGTGGCAGACCATGGTTAATGATGTGGCCGACTACATTAAATTATATGGCAGACAACGTTAAATGATGTGGCAGACAACGTTAAATGACGTGGCGGACAACGTTAAATGATGTGGCGGACCACGTTAAATGATGTGGCAGACTACGTTAAATGATGTGGCAGACTACGTTAAATGATGTGGCAGATCACATTTAATAATTTGGCAGATTATGTTAAATGATGTGGCCGACTACATTAAATGACATAGCAGACCACGTTAAATGAAGTGGCAGACTACATTAAATGATGTGGCAGACTACATTAAATGACGTGGCAGACTACATTAAATGATGTGGCAGACTACATTAAATTACGTGGCAGATCACATTAAATGATGTGGTAGACCATGTTAAATATAGTGGCAGACTATATTAAATGATGTGGCAGACTACATTAAATTATGTGGCAGACCACTACAAATGATGTGGCAGACTACATTAAATTATGTGGCAGACCACATTAAATGATGTAGCAGACCACATTAAATGATGTAGCAGACCACATTAAATGACGTGGCAGACCACAATTAAATGAAGTGGCAGACCACTTTAAATGATGTATTAGACCACTTTAAATGATGTGGCAGACCACAATTAAATGAAGTGGCAGACCACTTTAAATGAAGTAGCAGACCAATTTAAATGATGTGGCAGACTACGTAAAATGATGTGGCAGACTACGTAAAATGATGTGGCAGACCACAATTAAATGACGTGGCAGACCACTTTAAATGATGTAGCAGACCACTTTAAATGATGTGGCAGACCACAATTAAATGATGTGGCAGACCACTTTAAATGAAGTAGCAGACCAATTTAAATGATGTGGCAGACTACGTTAAATGATGTGGCAGACCACATTAAATGATGTGGCAGACCACTTTAAATGATTTGGCAGACTACATTAAATGATCTGGCAGACCACTTTAAATGATGTGGCAGACCACTTTAAATTATGTGGCAGACCACTTTAAATTATGTGGCAGACTACATTAAATGATGTGGCAGACCACTTTAAATGATCTGGCAGACCACTATAAATGACGTGGCAGACCACTTTAAATGATGTGGCAGAATACGTTAAAGGATGTGAGAGACTACATTAATTGATGTGGCAGACCACAATAAAATGATGTGGCAGACCACAATTAAATGAAGTGGCAGACCACTTTAAATGATGTGGCAGACCACAATTAAATAATGTGGCCGACTACATTAATTAATGTGGCAGACCACTTTAAATGATTTGGCAGACTACATTAAATGATCTGGCAGACCACTTTAAATGATGTGGCAGACTACATTAAATGATGTGGCAGATCACATTAAATGATGTGGCAGACCACTATAAATGTCGTGGCAGACCACTTTAAATGATGTGGCGGAACACGTTAAAGGATGTGAGAGATTACATTAAATGATGTGGCGGACTACATTACATGACGTGGCAGACCACTTTAAATGATGTGGCAAACCAATTTAAAGGATGTGGCAGACCACAATTAAATGATGTGGCAGACCACAATTAAATAATGTGGCCGACTACATTAATTAATGTGGCAGACCCCATTACATTAAATGATGTTGTGGGCCAGATAAAATAAATTAGCGGGCCAGATCTGGGCCTCTGGCTTTGAATTTGACACGTTTGCCGTATTGTTTACAACAAACTCATCAGTGGTATTAATAAGCACCATAATTATCTGGCCGATATGAGGAATTATGACATCATACCGATAAATTACTATTTAAAACTATTTTAAATATTCAAAAAATTGTTCAGATAACCGATAAAAAATAATAGTGCTTCAATGATGCAAGATAGGCGGGTCAGGGTGAGCAAATCCAGCCTTCCTTTCCTCATACATTTTAAACAACATGTTTTAAACAGCCTGCCGTAAACGCCCCAAACAAACATGGCTTTGATCGCGTGGTAGTGCTTCACTGTTTCAGAGAAAACATTTTGTGTGCTATTTGCACCAAATGTACTGCAAATATTTTGCCAGAACGGAAAAAAAACTTCATCCTCCTCCAACACATCAAACCTCATCAGTCACATAAAAGACCAGCATCGCTGCAACTGTGTTTTGGAAGCCTGCTAAACAAATCCACCTGCAAAGAAAAGTGTGTACAAACCAAAGTTACATCTAAATAGCAAAAAATAGACATGAATAATTTGTTGGTATCACTCTTGAGAAACAAGAAATGTGTTTTTCTCTCCTTTCTCTTATAACTACTTATTTATCGAATTTATGTATTTTTACATTTGAGTTGATGGTAATTGTGATAATAGAGGTAAACATTAATATTGGTTACTAATATTGTTATTACTTTTATTTTTATTATAATTATAGTGTAGTAATGGTCATTGTCAATACAATAGTAGTACTGTTTACGTCACTAATTAGTTTTTTATAAATACTTATATCAAATTTGTATGTACTGTACTGTGGTGATATGATCAGGTTTGGAAAAAAAATTAACAGGATGTTATCTGTAACAGTATTGGCTTAGAAAAGAACATTTTGTGCATCACTAGTCTTAATGCTGGCTGAGCAGTTTGTTCTTGAACTAAGCATATCAATTAATGTCCCATTCACTTCATTTAGAAGTCTACCAGTATCTTGGAAGAGAGAAGTTCCACGCTGGAAAAAAAGGTGTTTGGAAACATTTTGTTCATTACTCGACCATTTCCATCTGTCCTTCCTCTTCCTTTTTCATCTTATCTATTTCTAGATATTGCTTGGTTGTAAATAGATCCACACCTCCTGGGTAAACCATGTAACTCCAAATGGAGTACACCCAGGAAAGAAGAAAAAAGATGACGGGGGGGGGGGGGGGGGGGGGGGGGGGGGGCATTTAGAGAAAGTACACACACTGTAAGGTAGGTAGATATACAGTAGTCACCGAAGTAAACATTTACAGGTTTGCAGAAAATATATCTCAACATGAGAATCAGGTGTACATTATTTTGTAACTGGGGAATTGGCATTCATGATATTGTAAAAGTGAAGGCAGCATACACACGCACTAACATGCTGCTATCTCTCTAAAGCACCGGCGCTTATGCCAACAGAGGAGGATCAATTTGGCTGCAGGTACAAATGAACTCCCTCTTTCCAGCCCCTATCATCCTTTTCATCTATTTGCAATCTTCGCATTCGCATCACTTGTCACAGTGAATGCAGCGGCTGGAAAAGAGAAGAGCAGCGATAGTTCTTACCCTCCTTCAAATATTCGGACACGAGATGTTTCGCTTTGTTTTGAGGTGGAAGGCGCCTCTTTTTCTCTGGTTGCTTTATCCTCCTCCTGTTCGGGCTGGTGATCTGTTCCATCAGTGGAGGGACTGGCTGTGGTGGGATGGACCTGCACCCGAGACACAGTAGACAAACACACTTAAAATACATTGTTTACACTCGCCACTGGTTTGAAATAACACGATTGTCCGACACCAGTAAGGTGTTGGGTGTTTATTTATACTTGAACAATAGATAAGCCTCCAGCTAGGGGACAGCAGTGCTCAAACTAATTAATAGGCTGCCTGTTCAACCTAGTTGCCTAAACTGGCCCACCACATGATTTATGTGGCCCGACACATTATTTTTGATTGCCCACCACTTTATTTTACATGACCGGCTAAGTAATTTTATGTAGCCTGTAACATAATTTGTATGTGGTCCGCCACTACATTTTATGTGGGCCACCAAATTATTTTATGTCGCCCACCACTTTATTTTATGTGATCGGCTAAAGTTTTTTATCACGTTTTTTGATGCAGCCCACCAAATTATTTGATGTCGCCCACCAATTTATTTTATGTGGCAGACTAAACTATTTTATGTAGCCTGCCACATCATTTTATGTGGCCCGCCACATCATTTTATGTGGCCCGCCACATCATTTTATGTGGCCCGCCACATCATTTTATGTGGCCCGCCACGTTATTTTATGTCGCCCACCGCTTTATTTTATGTGATCGGCTAAAGTTTTTTATTACGTGATTTTTTTTATCACGTTTTTTGATGCAGGCCACCAAATTATTTGATGTCGCCCACCAATTTATTTTATGTGGCAGACTAAACTATTTTATGTAGCCTGCCACATCATTTTATGTGGCCCGCCACATCATTTTTATGTGGCCCGACACATTATATTATGTGGTCCGCCACATCATTTTCTCTGGCCCACCAAACTATTTTATGTCGCCCACATTATTTTACGTGGCCGACTAAACTATTTTATTTAGCCTGCCGCAACATTACTTTATGTGGTCCACCAAATTATTTCATGACGCCCACCACTTTATTTTACATGACCTGGGGTTTTTTTTTTATGTAGCCTGTCACATCATTTTTATGTGGTCCGCCACATTATTTTATGTGGGCCACCAAATTATTTTATGTCCCCCACCACTTTATTTTATGTAGCCTGATGAATTATTTAACGTAGCCTGTCACATCATTTTTATGTGGCCCGCCACATTATATAATGTGGTCTGCCTCATTATTTTATGTGGCCACATCATTTTATATGGCCCGCCACGTTATTTTATGTGGGCCACAAAATTATTTTATGTCGCCTACCACTTTATTTTACCTGACCGGCTAAATTTCTTTATGTAGCATGTCATATCCTTTTTGTGGCCCTCCACATTATTTTATGTGGTCCGCCACATCATTTTATGTTGCCCATCAAATTATTTTGCCGCCCACCACTTTATTTTATGTGGCCGACTAAACTATTTTATGTAGCCCGCCACATCATTTTATGTGGCCTGTCACGTCATTTTATGTGGGCCACCAAATTATTTTATGACGCCCACCACTTTATTTTACGTGACCGGCTAAATGTTTTTATGTAGCCTGTCACGTCATTTTATGTGGCCCACAATTTTATTTTATGTCGCCCACCACTTTATTTTATGTGGCTGACTAAAATATTTTATGTCGCCTGCCACGTCATTTTACATGGCCCGCTACATTATTTTATATGGGCCACCAAATTATTTTATGTTGCCCACCACTTTATTTTACGTGACCGGCTAATTTTTATTTATGTAGCCTGTCAAATCATTTTTATGTGGTCCGCTACATCATTTTACGTGGCCAACCAAATTATTTTATGTTGCACACCACTTTATTTTACGTGGCCGGCTAAACAATTTTATGTAGCCTGCCACATCATTTCAAGTGGCCCGCCACATTATTTTATGTGGGCCACCACATTATTTTATGTGGGCCACCAAATTGTCTTATGTTGCCCACCGATTTATTTTATGTGGCCGACTAAAAAACTTTATGTAGTCTGCCACATCATTTTATGTGGCCCGCCACGTTATTTCATGTGGGCGACCAAATTATTTTATGTAGCCCAACATTTTATTTTATGTGACCGGCTACATTTTTTTATGTAGCCTGTTACATCATTTTACTGTGGCCCGCCACTTCATTTTATGTGCCCCACCAAATAATTTTATGTTGCCCACCACTTTACTTTACCGGCTGAATAATTTTATGTAGAAAGTAACATCATTTTTATGTGGTCCGCCAAATTATTTTATGTGGCCAACCAAATTATTTTATGTCGCCCACCACGTTATTTTACCTGGCGGACTAAACTATTTTATGGAGCCTGCCACATAATTTTTTGTGGTCCGCTACATTATTTTATGTGGTCTACCAAAGTGTGTGAATGGGCGAATGTGGAAATACTGTCAAAGCGCTTTCGGCTCCTTAAAAAGGGGTAGAAAAGTGCTATACAAGTACAACCCATTTACCATTTACCATTTTATGTCGCCCACCACTTTATTTTACGTGACCGGCTAAAAATTTTTATGTAGCCCGCCACGTCATTTTAAGTGGCCCACCAAATTACTTTATGTCCCCCACCACTTTATTTTATGTAGCCTTATGTAGCCGGACACTTTATTTTAAGTGTCCGGCTGAATTATTTAATGTAGCCTGTTACATCATTTTATGTGGCCCGCCACGTTATTTTATTTGGGCCACGAAATTATATTATGTCGAACACCCCAGTGAACATTTTCACTTACAGACTGTTGATTATCTTGTATAATTAAAATGGGTGTCCGGATCTGATATGAATATCAGATATCTTCCCGATATCAGCACTTGTAAAATGTCCAATATAGGTTCCGACATAAGCAGCCCTGCAGCATTCACTCGTATAGAGCTGGACAGCCAGTTAACATCTAAATGTCCTTCAACAAAAACCCACTTTTCTTGAATTTTAGTCATTTACAAAAAGTTAACATTGAAGCAATATTGAAGCAACACAACAGCACTCAGGCTAGACATACATAATAAGTGTACCTAGTTCATCCATCCATCCATCCATTTTCTACCGCTTATTCCCTTTCGGGGTCGCGGGGGGCGCTGGCGCCTATCTCAGCTACAATCGGGCGGAAGGCGGGGTACACCCTGGACAAGTTCAGTCCTTCTCAAATAGTGTTCTCGGGCACATGCTTTTTTTTTTTGTCGTACCAGAATATGATAGCGCATGTGAATTCTCCCTGCCCACTGGGTGTGAGTTTTCCTTGCCCTTTTGTGGGTTCTTCCGAGGATGTTGTAGTCGTAATGATTTGTGCAGTCCTTTGAGACATTTGTGATTTGGGGTGAGAAAAGACCGGTATGTGGTTTACTTTAATGTTAATAAGCTTACAATGTTATGCAGCGGTAAAGTTATAAAATAAAAAATATATATATATACTATTGGGGGGGCGGCAAAATATTTTCTTCTCCCAAAGGGGGGCGTAACAGAAAATAATTGAGAAGTACTGGCCTAATTGAACAATATTTCATTCTAAAACAACACATTTGTCAATATAAACAAGTGCTAAATAATGATAGTTGCATGTTACTTAAGGCAGAAGCGTATTCCAAAGAATCCAGTAACAAATATGTCTGCATTATTCAACCTAATGTCTCATGAGCTTAGGAATTATTGTAGCCACGAGGTCTCGCCCAAAAAAACAAATTACCACTCCACTTTAACTTAAAATCAACTTAATTCCATTCAGGAGAGTTGATTATGAATAGTTTTGTGTTTTTCATTTCTACAATTGTTCTCTGTTTGAATAATATCAAGTGTTTAAACCTTATTTAACATCCCGCACTACAAAATAATAACGGAATTACGATTCCTGCCGCCTGTATCAGCCAGCACTTAAAGCGCCACTAATGGGATGTAAAAGAAAAGTTGTATTGGGACACACTTCATAATGAATGTAACGCTTTGAACAGATGAACAACAATATATGTTTATTTTTCAGGCTGATAAGAATTTAAACTGTAACTATCCATCCGTCCTTTTTCTACCGCTTGTTCCTATCAGGGTCACGGGGGGTGCTGGAGCCTATCTCAGCTGCATTTGGGCGGTAGGTGGGGTACACCCTGGAAAACTAGTTGGACTTGTTCAGCCATTAAAGTACAATTTATGTTGATTTCAAGATAAAATATAAACTTTTCTTTGATGACAATTTTTGTGGAAAACAGTTTTTTTACATCATAACATTGCATAAAATGTTTTTTTTGTATATTGTTAGTGTTTTTTTTTCATCATATGAAGCCATTATTACGTGAACATAAGTATTTTGTATGTTTGCTTAGACATATACAGTGGGGTAAACAAGTATTTAGTCAGCCACGAGTGTGCAAGTTCTCCCACTTAAAATAATGACAGAAGTCTGTAATTTTCATCATAGGTACACTTCAACTATGAGAGACAGAATGTGAAAAAAAAATCCAGGAATTCACATTGTAGGAATTTTAAATAATTTATTTTTAAATTATGGTGAAAATAAGTACTTGGTCAACCATTCAAAGCTCTCACTGATGGAAGGAGGTTTTGGCTCAAAATCTCACGATACATGGCCCCATTCATTCTTTCCTTAACACCGATCAATCGTCCTGTCCCCTTAGCAGAAAAAAAGCCCCAAAGCTTGATGTTTCCAGCCCCATGCTTCACAGTAGGTATGGTGTTCTTGGGATGCAACTCAGTATTCTTCTTCCTCCAAACACAACGAGTTGAGCTTGTACCAAAAAGTTCTATTTTGGTTTCATCTGACCACATGACATTCTCCCAATCCTCTGCTGTATCATCCATGTATCCATTTTGGTATAAACTCAACTTGTCGTGTTTGGAGGAAAAATAATACTGAGTTGCATCCCAAGAACACCATACCTACTGTGAAGCATGGGGGTGGAAACATCATGCTTTGGGGCTGTTTTTCTGCTAAGGGGACAGGACGATTGATCCGTGTTAAGGAAAGAATGAATGGGGCCATGTATCGTGAGATTTTGAGCCAAAACCTCCTTCCATCAGTGAGAGCTTTGAATGGTTGACCAAATACTTATTTTCCACCATAATTTACAAATAAATTCTTTAAAATTCCTACAATGTGAATTCCTGGATTTTTTTTTTTTTACATTCTGTCTCTCACAGTTGAAGTGTACCTATGATGAAAATTACAGACCTCTGTCATCATTTTAAGTGGGAGAACTTGCACAATCGGTGGCTGACTAAATACTATGTTGCCCCACTGTAAATCACTTTTCTAGAGTCACAGTGATGGCTGTAAAAAGGTAGTTTTATGTTTCTAGTGCTAAAACGATCTTTTCGGCTGGGTTTTATCCATTTGTCCTGAAAAAATATCACACAATATGTTGAAGTTACAATAAAGAGGTTTCTATATGGTATTAATCCTTATTTGCCGGTCTTGTAGCGTGTGTCATTGGTTTTACCTCTGAGACTCGTGGAGCGCTACTACTTGAAGGGGGCTTTTTGATTTTGTCTGGATTTGGAGCCATGGCGATGGTGTAGGTCTCTGAGCAATGCTTCTGTTTGGAGCACAGCAGAGACAAGGACACCTTAGTGCTGATGCCTGGCAAGTTTGGGTTGTGTCCGCTGACACTCCAGGTGGAATAAACTGAGGTGCTACTGTCCCTCTGTGCGCTCGGGTTGGGTTTGACATAGTTCAGGTAGCACCAGTTGACAGAGGTGGACGTTTGAAGGCTGGGGTATGAGCGGGTGTTTGGTCTCTCAATCTTCTTCTCTTCAACATGATGTTGCTCGTCTTTTTGACTTCTCACAGTTGATTCTTCTACCTGTTTCTCCTCCCTTGTATGCTTCCCTTCTGTTTTTACAGTTGTAGTCTCAAGCGGGTCTTTTTTACTTTCAATCTCTTCCAGTTGTTTCCCAGCAGCTTTACATCCTCCTCCCCTGTGCACCATTTCCTCTATATTATCCGCTTCTTTTCCAGATTTGTGTTGTTCCCCCTCCTCTTCCTCTTTTACTCTTTTCTGGTGACGCTGAGCTTCAGTACTGAGCTCCAGACTAGCTGCAGGTGAGAGCATGCGTTTACTCCCTCCAGGGCCAAGTGGACCGTACCCCTCGATTGATGGTGACATACCCTCTCCGGGAACAAGCAGTGGAGGGAGACACTTAATGTCTGGGGAGGGGACTTTCAGATAAGACCTCTGTAACTTGCTCCTTTCTACTTGGCCCACAAGTGTCATGGCCGTACAAAAAATGGGCTCCTGCGGACAAGCAGAAGTGAGGATCTGGGACAGGGTGGTGTACATTGCACGAGCATTGGTAGGGATATGGGTTTGGAGGCGGACTGGCACCACCAGGGACACTGCTGGTGTAAGCTGTGCCACACAAGTGGCAATTACAGGCCGCGGGTAGGGGTAAGAAATTGCAACAAGAGACTGCTGGGTAAGGTCAAAAGACGTAGACAAGGTTCTTCCATCTGTAGAAGGAGCTATACAAGCATGTGAGGAATGTAATGGAGGGGAAGGCAAGTGCAGAGACTGGCTATCAGTAGTCCTGGAGGGAAATTGGACAGGAACTAAAGCAGGAAGGTGATGGAGCTGTATACCCAACTGTTCACCCATGTGGATCTGCATTGGGTGTACAGGTTGAGCGATGTGTGAATGTAAAAAGCTTCTGTTAATAAACTGTGTCGCCGGCAATCCAGGAGGGAATGTTGGTTGGCCGCTTAGATGTGGAGGAAGCACATCTCGTGGCTGTAACAGCTGCAAGACATTCTCTGTGTCCTCTGGGTGGAAAGGGGAAATTGAGTAAACCAGAGGGTGGCTCAAGTGAGAAGGACCAGGCTTCGGACTGTCTGCTCTAGATAGCTGACTCATGCCAACCCCCTCCTCTTGCTCAGGTTCCCCTAAGGTAGCATGCTTTACAAGGAGACACTTCCTCCGTTCTTTCCAGGATGATGCTGACTGCTGAGATGACAAGGAACCAAAGTCAAAAGATTTACTTCTGGTTTCTGAGACCTGCTCTGTTTTTTGAGGGGCCTGTTCTGAAGCTGAACGCCGCATCTCCTTGTGACTTTGATTGTGTTGATGGGAGGGGGATGGCACGGTCAACATTTGGGTGCTTTGGCTACTGGAGCCCCAAAGGGCAGGTTCAGTCCTTGCTGCATCTTCGAAAGAAGCGGAAAGACTTGAAGTGTGGGACATGCTGCTCTCCTGACTAGGACTGCGCGGCAGAGACACAGACTCAAAGCTTGACTCCCCTGAGGACTGCGCCATCTCAGCTAAGCGGAGTCTTTTCTTCTTCGGGGGCAGTTTCTCTGCAGGGAGTTGGGCCAGAGTCTGGCTACGTTGTGGCCACTGGAACTCCTCCACTCTTTCTGCCTCCTACAATAGACAACACTGTCAAACTGTGCAAGCTTTACAAAATTCTAATAGCTATAAATCAAATCAATCTACCTTACAAGACGATGCTGTTACTGTTGGCGACAAAGACGTCATGTCAGCATCAGGCTCCACTGTAACAAATATCTCTGGAACTTGGATGTTGTGCTGGCGGATGAGGCGTGATGTAGAAGGTTTTGGATGGGGTTGTTGTGCTTGTTGAGCTTCCTTGACATCTGATACCTCACTTTCCATGGAGATTGTCTCCTGCTTTTCAAAGGAGCTTGTGTGCTGAATGACAGACACCCCTTTTCTCTCTTGCTGCTGTTGTCCCGACTCAGTCTCGACAGAAACACCTAAAATGTTGATGCACAATACATGGTAAATGGTAAATGGGTTGTACTTTTTCAAGGAACTCAAAGCGGTCTGACACTATTTCCACATTCACCCATTCACACACACACATTCACACACTGATGGCGGGAGCTGCCATGCACGGCGCTAACCAGGACCCATCAGGAGCAAGGGTGAAGTGTCTTGCTCAAGGACACAATGGACATGACGAGGTTGGTAGAAGGTGGGGATTGAACCAGGAACCCTCAGATTGCTGGCACGGCCAATCTCCCAACTTCGCCACGCCATCAACAATACACAAAATCAACAATACACAAATCATTTCACTGCCTTGTCAGCAATAGTCTACAAAAAACTATGATCCAAATTTCATAAGAATTTGGTAGGATTCCATAAAAAAACAAATCAACTCAAATTAGCAGAGGATTTTCCTTACAAAGTAAGGATACTTCAAATAGTAATTTTAACATTAATATCTTTTATGATAATAGTATACCATAACTCTATTCAGATTTTGCTAAATTACAACTACTGTGAGATAATTAATTGTGGCATGTAAACCATACCACGTGTGATGTGTGTTGCTGCAGTACTCAATTTTTAGGAATGTAAGTTGTAAAAAATATGTTATTTACAGACATTAGGGTTTTTATTTTAATGTAGCAAAATGCGAGCGCACCTGAGAGTGTCTGGTTGTGTCCTTGACTTGCCACTGGTAGGAGGACTGCAGACCTCTCTGACATAGCTACGGACCCAGGACTAGGTAGATCCTCTTCTATACTCTCTTCTTTCCTCCTTTTCCTTACAGCCATGGCCAGGGCTCTAAATTTATAGTGCATCATCATCTGGGGCCGATCCTCTCTGCAGGTCTTACTTGCATCGCTGCTCTCTTGTACCAGTGTTTGCTGCCCTGTGCACATGGCTGTATGAGCCCTGTAGTTGTCACTATTCTGGAAATGTCTCCCACATACTTTGCATTCAAATGGGCTCAAAGTACTTTGCGGTGGTTGTTGTTGTTGTGGATGCCTAACACCGTCTCTGCCTTTGACTGAAGAACAGGAGTTGGGCGGTGTCTCCTCCAACATAAGCTCAGCTCCCAGAGGAACCTCTATGGCAGGTTGGCGCCTCAGCATACGATGGGCATGAACAATGTTAATCTCTGCCGCCGAAGCCTGCTGCTCATCAAAAGACTGGCAGAGACGATAACCTCTGGTGGACCTGTTTCCAGACACAGAGAACTCTTGTTGGCTGGTAGACGATGGCATCGAGCGGCTTCTGAGCAAGGGGGCTGTTGACGTTTGGGTAGCTGATGGATCTTTTTCGTGATTGTGTGGATGTCCCAAACCACTGGGACCAGGGGCTTCTCCCTTTGAATCAAATGTGTAGGCGTCTTTTTGGGTAGTCAATTTGGGTGATTCAAAGCTGCTTTTCCTTGACAGAGAGGAACGTCGAGGCTTTACGCTGTCAATCTCACTGGTGTCTACCACTGCTTCATTGATAGTGATGAGCTTTGTAATGTGTTCTATTACTTGGGTTTTGGGTACAGAAAAAGAAATACTCTTATCATCTGTTCCAGGCAGTGCAGAAAGGGGAGAATTAGAATGCTGGGGATGTGAACTCCGCTGCTGCCCTCCCATCCTCCCATATTTCCCAAGAATTATTTCTGCGTAGGTTTTGGCACTAGCGCTCGGAGGACTAACTTGGGACAGGTCAGTGCTGCCAGATCCAGAAAAGTATCCAGACTCTGTGCTGCCTTTACTGCCAGGGCCAAGAGACGAAGATGAGGTGGAGAGAGACAAAGGAGGGTCATCAGGAGAAGCCATGGGTCCACGTTTTCTTTCACTAAGTCGCAGCGCCAGCCTTTGCTTGACAGCTTGAGAATCTTCAGGCCTCTGGCACTCTTCTGACCCCTCGGGCAACTCCTTACCACCTTTTTTCTGTCGTGCCGAAATCTCCTTTGAAGATTTTCTGTGTTGGCCTGTCTCGTCTTCTGACTCTGTACTTTCTCCTTCTGTAGGCTCCTCAGGATCTTCTCCAATACTACGGCAGTCTGGGCCACTAGAACTGGGCTCATCACGACTGGACACAAGACCTGCTTTAATGCGATGAGCATGGGACTTGCGGTGCTTGTACAGGTTACTCTTGGTCTTGAAAGAAAAACCACAGGGAGCACAAGGATAAGGTCTTTCTCCTGTGTGGGAGCGAATGTGTTTCTGAAGAACACTTGGCTTGGCACAAGGACGGCCACAATAAGTGCACACATATTTCCCTAGTTTCGGTTTTTTTTTCTCTCCTTTTCTAGGAGAGCTCACCCCTTCTTTAGTCTCTTGGCTTGACTGAGATGGGATCCTGTGACCGTGCTCAACCTGGGTGGAGGATGTAGAAGGAAGAGATGAGATTGATGCAGATCCTGAAGAGAAAAGGCTGCCTCCTGAAGGACCTGGTGTGTCCGTTTGCTGCCATGCTACTGCTTGCTGTTGTAACCGAAGAAGATCAGCACGTTTTGGCTGGCGATTCTGCAGTCGACCCAAAGCTCTGTGTACAGGACGTGGGTTAGAGGGCTGCTGGGGCTGCTGCGGTGGACAAGACCCAAGTGGGGATTCAGCTGTCACATGCTGCTGCTCTTGTCTTCCAGAGCGCTCCCCATCAGCCGAATGGCTGGGCTCGGCCTCCATAGAGTGAGGAGGAGGCCTCACAGATGCATAAGCAAGGGCCCTTGGAGCCTCATGGGTGTAACCGCATGGCAGCAGGGAGGTCAGAGACAAGGAGTTGTGGACAGTGATTGTAAATCCCAACAAAGGGCCTTTTTCAGTGTGGGCCTTAAGTTATTCAAGAGGACCAAGTGAGGCATTGTTAAAATGTGCCCTGTAGCAGCACTGATGAAGGTAAACATGGATCATCTCTCAGTGTACAGCAATGCTTCTGTCCAGCTGCAGCCATCCTAACAGCCCGCTCAAGATCTTCTCCGCGTTTATTTTGCTGGTCCTCAATTGTGTAGTCAGGTCAATTGCTGAATAGTCTAGAGCAAAACAGGACGAACAAACATGAGATAATGAGATATTAGATCAGGACACTGATATCAGACTCTCTCAACGACAGCCAGGTAGAAAAATGTACAATTATTAGTCAAAGTTACTGACAGAACTTAAAATATTTTCAGGAGTACTTAACAAAAATTAGGGCAACAACCAGAGCCTACTGATGATTTTATGAACATTTAATTTATGTTGGTAAGGAGAGAAACCATTTCCGCATTTAATAAACTAAATTGGTTTAACAATGATTAGTGTTTAAAAAAATATCCAAGATGGATTATCAATTTGATTCATAAGATGAACTTTACAGAAACTCGTGATTAAATGTAAAATCAAAAAATGCTGATTTAAAATTCCCAATGACCTCAGCATACTGTAATTCTAAACTTGTATTAATAATTAAGATATGAAGAAACAACACACAAAATTGGATCTGTATTGACTGTTTAAGCACCACCAACATTTTGAAAGTACCAATTTGGTAATAGTAACGGTTGAAATGTAAACAATACCCATCTCTATTACTAACCATTGAGTGGCCTACTCAGCAGTCCAGGTCTACACAGGCCACATCCACAGGACAAGTATCAAACAGGAGACAGCAGCATTACAGCACAGAGTCAAAGCAAAAGATTGCACTAATCTGATCTGGCACTGAAGTTTAAGTGAATAAGTGGAGGGGGTTGTTTTTATTTGGATCAGTGGACTTAACTGCAAGTAGGGTTCAGGCTATGCTACTGATAACAACCAGCAGTTCCAGAGTCAAAGTGTACTTTGTAAAAACCTTTCAGGTATAACCCAACCACCCAATACCACTACAGAGATGACTTGATATGGAGGTAAGGAGACTTGCTTTAGAAATATGTTTGGCATTTGCCACAGTCTAACTACCAGGTAAACTCAGGTGTAGATACTGTAGATCAGGGGCCACCAACCTTTTTGAAACCAATAGCTACTTCTTGAGTACTGATTAATGCGAAGGGCTACCAGTTTGATACACACTTAAATAAATTGCCAGAAATAGCCAATTTTCTCAATTTACCTTTAATAAATAAATCTATGTATACATATATTAAAAAATGGGTATTTCTGTCTGTCATTCTGTCGTACATTTTTTTTCCTTTTACGGAAGGTTTTTTGTAGAGAATAAATGATGAAAAAAACACTTAATTGAACGGTTTAAAAGAGGAGAAAACAGGAAAAAAAATGAAAATTACATTTTGAAACGTAGTTTATCTTCAATTTTGACTCTTTAAAATTCTAAATTCAACCGATAAAAAGAAGAGAAAAACTAGCTAATTCGAATCTTCTTTTAAAAAATTTAAAAAAGAATTTGTGGAACATCATTAGTAATTTTTCCTGATTAAGATTAATTTTAGAATTTTAATGACATTTTTTAAATAGGTTAAAATCCAATCAGCACTTTGTTAGAATATATAACAAATTGGACCAAGCTATATTTCTGACAAACACAAATCCTTATTTCTTCTAGATTTTCCAGAACAAAAATTTAAAAAGAAATTTAAAAGACTTTGAAATAAGATTTAAATTTGATTTTAAAGACTTTCTAGATTTGCCAGAATATTTTTTTTGAAATTTTAATCATAATAGGTTTGAAGAAATATTTCACAAATATTCTTTGTCGAAAAAACAGAAGCTAAAATGAAGAAATAAATTAAAATGTATTTATTATTCTTTACAATAAAAAAAAATGTATTTACTTGAACATTGATTTAAATTGTCAGGAAAGAAGAGGAAGGAATTTAAAAGGTAAAAAGGTATATGTGTTTAAAAATCCTAAAATATTTTTTGAGGTTGTATTTTTTCTCTAAAATTGTCTTTCTGAAAGTTATAAGAAGGAAAGTAAAAAAAATAAATGAATTTATTCAAACAAGTGACGACCAAGTCTTTAAAATATTTTCTTGGATTTTCAAATTCTATTTGAGTTTTGTCTCTCTTAGAAATAAAAATGTCGAGCAAAGCAAGACCAGCTTGCTAGTAAATAAATAAGATTTAAAAAATAGAGGCAGCTCACTGGTAAGTGCTGCTATTTGAGCTATTTTTAGAACAGGACAGCGGGCTACTCATCTGGTCCTTACGGGCACCACGTTGGTGACCCCTGCTGTAGATTATTGTAAGAGGCAATGCTAATCCATGCTGGGAATGGGCAGGCTAATTGACCTAATCAAAGTAAAAAAACTGCTGCTCAGCAAATCCACATTTCCTGAAAAACTGACAACCTATGCCTATGCATGTATCATCAATGTGTAGTCTCGCTGTACTTTAACATTCAGCCACAAAACACAGCCAGCCAATCTCATATTGGGAGAGTGGAACGAGGTAAGGTATAGACAACATAAAGGGGCCTGGTAACATTAATGTCATGAATAAAAAGGAAGAGAAAGCCTGTGACCTGCTAGAAGAGAAATGAAAGACTCAATGACCCAATGAATGACTAAACAGGCTCATCAAAAGACTGCAGTTTATGACAAGGAAGCATAGACAGTTTTTTTAATGAGCCTCAGTTCAGCACCCTCCATATGTTTGGAGAACAACATTCAGCCTTCATTAGAGTCTGTTTAGGGCGCAAGCAGAACAAAAATGATAATCTTGCTGTGTTACTCTAAGAAGTAACTTGTCAGATCCTAGAGAACGTGTACCCCACTAGGAATTAGAATCTTCACCACTGAGGTCCATGCAAAAATATGGAATGTAGAAACCCCGTTTCCATATGTGTTGGGAAATTGTGTTAGATGTAATAATAAACGGAATACAATGATTTGCAAATAATTTTCTACCCATATTCAGTTGAATATGCTACAAAGACAACATATTTGATGGTTAAACTGATAAAAAAATGTTTTTTTGCAAAAAAACATTAAATTTAGAATTTGATGCCAGCAACACGTGACAACGAAGTTGGGAAAGGTGGCAATAAGTACTGATAAAGTTGAGGAATGCTCATCAAACACGTATTTGGAACATCCCACAGGTGTGCAGGCTAATTGGGAACAGGTGGGTGCCATGATTGGGTATAAAAACAGCTTCCCAAAAAATGCTCAGTCTTTCAGAAGAAAGGAGGGGGCGAGGTACACCCCTTTGTCCACAACTGCGTGAGTAAATTGTCAAACAATTTAAGAACAACGTTTCCCAAAGTGCAATTGCAATGAATTTAGGGATTTCAACATCTACGGTCCATAATATCATCAAAAGGTTCAGAGAATCTGGAGAAATCACTCCACGTAAGCGGCATGGCTGGAAACCATGCCGCTTACGTGATGATCTCTGGGCCCGAGATCATCTAAGATGGACTGAAGCAAAGTGGAAAAGTGTTGTGTGGTCTGACGAGTCCACATTTCAAATTGTTTTTGGAACTATTCGACATTGTGTCATCCGGACCAAAAGGGAAGCGAACCA
The DNA here is from genome assembly GCF_033978795.1 of Nerophis ophidion. Classification (NCBI taxonomy): domain Eukaryota; kingdom Metazoa; phylum Chordata; class Actinopteri; order Syngnathiformes; family Syngnathidae; genus Nerophis; species Nerophis ophidion. The sequence goes on along the minus strand of NC_084621.1, from coordinate 44,748,244 downwards.
TCCAGACTGTTATCGACTCAAAGTTCAAAAGCCAGCATCTGTGATGGTATGGGAGTGCATTAGTGCCCAAGGCATGGGTAACTTACACATCTGTGAAGGCACCATTAATTCTGAAAGGTACATACAGGTTTTGGAACAACATATGCTGCCATCTAATTGCCGTCTTTTTCATGGACGCCCCTGCTTATTTCAGCAAGACAATGCCATATGGAAATGGGGTTTGTACTTTGGGTGAGGAAATTCTGGGATTCTCTGCTTAAACGGCTGCCCTCGCGACCCGACTTTGATTAATCAGAAGAAGATGGATTATCTTGCAAATTTAAAGTATCAGTATCAACATTGATAGGACCAATACTGCCAGTATAACTACTTGGTATTGGATCAATACCCATATTGTATTATCCCCCAAAACTAATGTAATTTATTCAAACAAGAGAATGATACATCTTAACTACATTTTAACAGAAATCTATATAGAACAATGGTGAACATAACATTGGCAGATATTAACAGTAAATTACAAAGTAGATTAATAATAGTTTTGAGAAAATAATACAAATCAAAATGATGTCATATGTTACTGCATTTGTCAGCAGGTAAATTAGGAGACTGTGTAACCTGTTTTGAAATGGTTCTGTTATCATTTACTTACAAAATAATATATTGTGATATATATCGCAATAGCCTCCAATATACATTGAGATATATATTGTAGGCCATAGTGTTGTGATATTTGGTACAGTACAAACACATTCAACAAAAGCATGGTGATACTTTCTTATTTGTTCTATCCTCTGCCTTCACCTAGACAATACAGTTTTTGAATGGTGGCCATCACATCTTAAAAAAAAATGGTATGCTATTTATCCTGTCCAAATTCCAAACGATTCTAGAGTGAGATCTTCTGCGATGAACGTAGTCAAATCTACACCAGCAAAATCTCACCCATGTTTTTTGCAAACAACAAGGTGGGATATTATGGTTCAAAATAGATTTTCCGTATGTGGAAGACATGGATGTGTAAACAAAATATAAGTGGGAGAGACCACGTATAAGTAAAATCGCCTCAACTCCCTTACTCTAATAAAAGTTCTATCATAGCTTAAATGTAATAATGCCACATAGCTGTTGATGCCGCCCTTTAAACAGGGCGATTAGAGGGTTTTTAGGGTTAGGGAGAGCGCTGCTTACATTATTCATGGACGTCTAGTCAGCCGGCTCAAAGCAGGGGAAACACAGTGAAGGGCTTTGCCAGAGAGATGGGGGGGAAGGAATGTCTGAGCGGAGTCTCCATGATGCCAAAACATACACTTGCACACACACATACAGCATGTATACTGCGTATAGTACAACCCTCACAAGGCCCGTTTTTAATTTGGATGTGTCAGCCAATGTGCTGCAACGTCCTGGGATGACCTTCTGCCTCGGTTTGATCCGGAGTTTTCCTTTTTCTTCATGCTCATGCCACAAAAATGACACGTTATCAATGGTGCCTTTCAGATAGTGCCTAATGGACGTGACTGGCACATGCCGACATTTAATTGAGTCACTAATAAACGTGCTACACAAATTCTCCCTTGCAACAAGTGGCACCAATTATTTATGCTTGTATTGGTTTGTTTGTGTATAGAAAATATATATTTTTAATTAATTTCACATTTTATTGTCCTTATATCTATACTAGTACATACATATATATATATATATATATATATATATATATATATATATATATATATATATATATATATTTGTAAATTTAATTCAATATACATTTCTCAATAGGGTAAGGAGATATATAGGTCATGTATTACACATTTTCATGTACTGTAGTTTTATGTATCCTAATATAGTTAATTTATATATATATTTATGTAAGTGATTTAATTAATTTTAATTTCTTGATTTGGCAAGGTGGTGAGAATCCTTACATAAAGCAAATAAATATATAAGTCATGTAATAATTGCACATCATATATCATGTCATTCATATACTGTTGTTTTATGTTTACTAATATATTCATGATATATATATATATATATATATATATATATATATATATATATATATATATATATATATGTATGTATATATGTCTAATTTAAATTTTCTCAATTTGGTAAGGTGGAGAGAAACCTCACAGAGAAAAAAATTACATTTTCATATACTTTAATGATGTTTAAATATTTAATTTAAATACATTTGAACTTTTCAATATGTTAAGGTGGAAAGAAACCTCATACGGAGCAAGTACAAAACATATACGTCATATACATGGAAATAATATAAAAAATATATAAATGAACGATGTAAAAAAAATTTTCCATGATAACATTTTCGAAAAAGGTGGTGATAATCACATTGTGCAAATAAAAATATATAGGTGATGTATTAATTGCACTTGTTCATGTACTATAGTTTCACGTATACTAAAATATTGAATTATCTATATATTTAATTGAATTCATTTTAATTTCTCAATATAGTAAGGTGGTGAGAAAATTCTCACAAAGCAAACATTTCATAATCACATGTACTTTTGTCTATACTAATATATTTGATGTATCAATGTTTAAATATTTATTTTAAATGTATTTTAATTTCTCAATCTGTAAGATGGTGAGAACCCCCATACAGAGCAAATAAAAAATATATGGGTTGTTTACAGAAATAATTAAAAAAAAAAGTATTTAAATGAACTGTGACTGAACTGTGATGCAGGTATTTCCGGGGAGCCCTGGCACGCAGATGTGCTCTACCACACACAAACATGCACACCTACACACTAGACACACACACACATCACATCACCGCTCCTTTGTCGAGTCCAAACATGCACTCTATTTGTAGAGCCGTGCGGCAAATAAAACAAACACTTAGCTCACCTCATCAATACCCCCATGTATTCACGCGGCTTGTTATGACAGATACCAATATGGGCTAAACAATAGATTATGTTGTGCCCTGAGGACAGATAAACTCTCTTAAGTGCTTTTTAAAAAGCTGCTGTCACCCCCTTCACCTCCCCAAACACATGCCTCTTTCTCCATATTCTCTCTCACTGGTGGTAGCCTGGTGCCGGTTTCCATGGAAACAAACCTACTCTGAGCAACGGCAGATGGAGACGGAGCTCTAGGTCTAAATTTATCTCCCAGCATCCTCTCTGACTACAAACACACACTGGCAGCAGGAAGTGAGGAAGGGGTAAACGCCAGGCCGATGCACGGATTGACAAGCTGAAGTGACCTTTGACATCCACCCCGTTGCGTGACAGCCGGTTGATGAGTGTGTGTAACACTGTCTGGACCAATGCAGCGTACAGTAGATGCTGAACTGACTTTGTCAGTCAAAGTCAAGCCTCACTTCTTTGCAAAGTTAACTGAAGAAACACATGGCTTCAAGCAAAGTATATGTCAAACATGAACAAATCTCTCCTTTGCTCAGGGAAGCCACTTAAGTCAGTGGGTCCTTCTGAAGGAACAGCATACCAGAGGCCCTCGGTCAGTCTCTATCTGCACTCCACAGGATGCTTTGGGAAGCAAGGTCTGAGACCAGAGGCTTTTTGACAGTCCTTTCAATACTGGCCGCTAAATTCAACACAAGAAGCACAGCCAGGTAAAATGCCAAGAATCCAAGTTATTTCCCCAGAGGTGTATTATATGATGTCCAAACTTGAGTTTGCATCATTTTTTTTAGAAACAAATTAAAAAAATATTGCTTTCAACATTGCGATGATTGTGTATATTATCTAGAGCTGCCAAAGTTT